>NW_024871617.1:0-57264 GCF_019054845.1 Dipodomys spectabilis | reverse complement strand
CTTGGGTTCTCTCTGACCACAAGGGAATATAATTAGAACTCAACACCAAAAGACATCAAAGAAAGTCCGGTAACACATGGAGGCTGAACAACAAACTACTGAACCATGAGTGGGTCATGGAAGAGATTAGAAAGGAAATTCAAATGTTCATGCTATTCAAAAAAATGAACACACAAATTACCAGCTCCTCCAGGACACAGCCAAGGCAGTACTCAGAGGTAAGTTTATAGCTTTGAGTTCCAACATCAACAAATTTGAGAGTTCTGAAACCAACACTTTAATGAGACATCAGAACCTCCTTGAAAAATAACAGCAAGATAAACCCCAATCCAGTAGATGGAAAGAAATAATTAAAATTAAATCAGAATTAAATGAATTAGAATTAAAAAAAAGCTATATAAAGAATCAAGAAAACGAAGAGTTGGTTCTTCGAAAAAGTTAACAAAATTGACAGACCCTTAGCAAATCTTATCAGAAAAAGAAGAGAACACACCCAAATAAATAAACTCAGAGATAAGAATGGAAACATCACCACAGAAACAACCAAGATTCAGAACATTATAAGGCAATACTTCTGAAAACTTTATGCTAATAAGTTTGAGAACTTGGCAGAAATGACATTTTCCTAACAAATATTGACTTGCCAAAACTAAACCAAGATGAATTAAACCAGCTTAACAGGCCCATATCAAGCATTGAAATAGAAACAGCAATAAGAGACCTCCTAGCTAAGAAAAGTCCAGGACCAGATGGTTTTACAGCGGAATTCTACAAGGCCTTCAAAGCAGAGCTCACACCAATACTTCTCCAACTCTTCAATGCAATTGAAAGAGAAAGTTCACTACCGAACACGTTCTATGAAGCCATCATAACCGTCATTCCAAAACCTGTCAGGGACTCATTAAAGAAAGAGAACTATAGACCCATTCCTTTGATGAACATTGATGTAAAACTTCTCAACAAACTTTTGGCCAATCGACTTCAACAATTCATCCAAAAAATTATACACCACGATGAAACAGGATTCTTTTCAGGATGGTAATCCTGGGTCAATATTCGCAAATCAATTAATACTAATCATCACATCAACAGGAACAAGGATAAGAAACACATGATTGTCTCAATAGATGCAGAAAAATCATTTCACAAGATCCAACACCCCTTTATGATGAAGGTTTTGGAAAAATTAGGAATCCATGGAACATTCCTCAATACACTAAAGGCTCTAAATGACAAACCTAAAGCCAGCATTATACTTAATGGTAAAAAACTAAAGCCATTTCCTCTTAACTCAAGAACAAGACAAGGATGTCCACTCTCTCCACTTCTCTTCAATCTAGTATTAGAATATCTAGCTACAGCAATAAGACCAGACGCAAACATAAAGGGGATCCAAATAGGGAAAGAAGAAATAAAACTCTCCCTCTTTGCAGACGACATGATCTTGTATTTAAAGAATCCCATAGACTCCACTCCCAAATTACTGAAGCTGATTCAAAACTTTGGCAAAGTAGCAGGATATAAAATTAACCCCCAAAATCAATGGCTTCTCAGTATGCCAACAATGAGAAAAGTTTGGCTAAAATTAGGGAAGCAACTCCATTTGTAATAGCATCACAAATAATAAAATACCTAGGAATTAACTTAACCGAAGAAGTGAAGGACCTCTATGATGAAAACTTTAAAAATTTGAAAAAGGAAATCAAAACAGAATTTAGAAAATGGCAAAAACTGCCATGCTCCTGGACTGGAAAGATTGACATTGTGAAAATGGCAATAGTTCCCAAGGCTATGTACAAATTCAATGCGATATCTATCAAAATTCCAACCTTATTCTTCAAGGAAATAGAAGAGGCAATCCAAAAATTCATTTTGAACAATAAAAGACCCTGAATAGCAAAAATGCTCCTCAACGGAAAGAACACTGCTGAAAAATATCAATACCAAGTGTCAAACTCTTCTATAAAGCCATAGTAATCAAAATAGCTTGGTACTGGCACAAGAACACACCTCAGGACCAATGGGATAGAATTGAAAACCCAGAAATGAACCTACAGACCTATAGCCATCTAATCTTCGATAAGGGAGCTAAAAAAATAGAATTGAAGAAAGACAGCCTCTTCAGTAAATGGTGCTGGCAAAATTGGTTAACTACTTGTAGAAAACTAAAGCTAGATCCTTATATATCACCCTGCACCAGAATCAACTCCAAATTGATCACAGACCTCGGAGTCAAGCAGACACTTTGAAAAGATTACAGGATGGAATAGGAGAAACGCTAGTTCTCCTTGGCGCCGGCCGAAATTTTCTTAATAGAGACGCGGAAACACAACAAATCAAAGAAATGTTGGACAAATGGGATTGCATGAAATTGCAGAGCTTCTGCATGGCAAAGGACATAGCTAGCAAGATCAATAGAAAGCCCAAGATTTGGGAGAAGATCTTCACTACAATGACAATGGACAATGGCCTAATACAATGGACAAAGGTCTCATATCTAAAATATACTTGGAACTCAAAAAGTTAAATCCCCCAGCAACAAATCCTCAAAGAAACAACTGCCCAATAAATAAGTGGGCTAAGGTCTTAAAGAGAAACTTCTCTGAAGAAGAAAGAAGGATGGCCAATAGACACATGAAGAAATGCTCAACCTCCTTAGCCATAAAAGAAATGCAAATCAAAACAGCATTGAAATACCACCTCATCCCAGTTAGATGGCAAAAATCAAGAACTATAATAACAACAGCTGCTGGAGGGGATGTGGACAGAAGGGAACCTTACTTCATTGTTGGTGGGGGTGTAAACTTGTTCAACCACTTTGGAAAGTAGTATGGAGGTTCCTCAAAAGACTCCACATAGAGCTCCCCTATGACCCAGCAATCCCACTTTTGTGCATTTACCCAAATGTTTACAAACAAGACCACACTAAAGCTACAAGCACAACTATGTTTATTGCAGCATTTTTTTACTATAGCTAAGATATGGAACCTACCCAGATGCCCCTCAGTAGATGAATGAATCGAGAAAATGTGGTATATATACACAATGGAATTCTATGCCTCCATCAGAAAGAATGACATTGCCCCATTTGTTAGGAAATGGAAAGATTTGGAAAAAATTATATTAAGTGAAATAAGCCAGGCCCAAAGAAACATAGGTCCCATGGTTTCCCTTATTTGCAATATCTAGTATATGTGTGAGTCAAGAAGAAAAAGTAAGATAAGGTGATGTTAGGAAAATTAACCCTAAGATATGTATTTAAATGTTTTTTTTCCTTTCATGCCTTTGTTTCTAACGCATTTGTAAGATTATTCCTTTGTTGCATTTTATGCCCCTCCCCCACAGTATAACCCATGCTTTCACTGTATTTGATGTCGGTATAATTTGTGGAGGGGAAGGGGAGATACAAGTCATTTAAATAAGGATACAAATGGACCCGTTGCAACAATGAGAAGTAAAAGTTGTCATGTCTAAAATGAACTTTACAACTTTGGTGGGGGTGAGGATTGCATGGGGGAGCAGTGGGGGCTGGGAAGGGAGGGGAGGGGGAAACAAAGGAGGAGGCTACAATGCTTGGTAAGAAATGTACTCGTTATCTTGCCTATGTAATTGTAAGCCCTCCGTACAGTATGTTCACAATAAAAAATAAATAAATTAAAAAAAAACAATTGCTTACCCTTGAGGAATTAATTATTACAGATACTTCATAGTTTTATCCTCTACCTGAATGTGGCTATTTTTGTGTTGACTTCTCAATTTGTAACACCCCATTGGAAATGGCATCTATTGCAGAATTTCATAATATGCAAAAATGTACTGTTTTGAATCTCTCAGGTATGGAATGTTGAGAATGAAAAAAATTAGTAGTTATTAGTCATAGTAATTTTGATGAACACATATATTCTGTCCGCTTAACAACTTATTTAATTTTGAAAGTTATGGGTTTCCAAAGCATTAAACTGTTTTCTGTTTTATAATGAGAAAGTACTATTGAAAAACTTGGCAATATATTATGAATATATTGTCTATTTGGATAAAATTCACGTTGATGACCCTCTGATAAAGAAGAGGTAATTAATTCACATTAGATGTCAAATATTATTGATTTTTAAAATGTTACTACATAAAGAATAATATTTACTGTGCCAATACAGTGAAATTACATTTTATCCAGCTTATTTTTTCAATTTTATTATCAAATTGATGTACAGTGAGGTTACAGTAATTGTAAGGTAGTGAATATAAAACATTTCAAACTTGATACCCCTCCCTCATTTTTCTCACAGTTTTCCTTCACCCCTTCACCCCTCACAAGTTGTAATGTACATTTCCAACATATTGCCTTGTGAGTGTAGCTACTGCATTGGTTTTCTCTTTGTCCTTTGTCTCACCATTTTGCTTTTCCTCTTCCATTCCTATTTAAGGTAAATGTATTCACAATACAAAATCAAATACAGCAGGAATGAACCATAGGGGAAAAACCCAAAGAAAACAAATCACATAGTTCATCAAAAACAACAACCACAAATAAAAAATCTGGTTCTATATCTTGGAATTAATTTTGCTTAGCATCAGCTTTTATGGTTATATATAGGCAATACAAAGCCACTGGAAAATAATAGCTGCATGGACACTATATCATGAAAACAGCATGTTAACTTTTTGATGGTAAAGTTGGAATTAGGATTGGTCAATTCGCGGTTCTGATAAAGGAATTTCAAGAATTTTAAAGTTTTGACAGGTAAATTTGAATTATTAAAAATTTTAACAACTTAGCCTATTAATAAAAGTTAAAATTGCCTGGGAGAATAGGTTTTCATGCAAAGAAATCCACGGAGACTTAGTAGAGAGGGAGCAATGTGGGTGAAGATGGCTCGTTTTCACACTAGACAAACAAACCTCAGAAATCTTGCTGTAAATCCTGTGGGTTCCTTTGGCATTATTCTTACCCAGGAAATATATTCTCACTGTGTAAAACAAGGTTGTATTGGAATTTAAATTCAAAGTTCTTAAAAAATAAGACATCAAAATTTGTGAATTGACCTTTCATTGCCAAACAGTAATTCTCTGAAAAAGGTAATTTGGGTCAAAATATTTAGGGAGAACGTGCCCTCCAAAATGAAAGAAGGTGTTGGGTTTGCAAATTTCTGTTTGTAACACTTTCCACAATGTCGTTGCATGTGAAGCAGTGAAACACAGAAAAAAATCTGATTGGATACTTCAAACTAATGATTTCACATTTCTAAGTGACTCACAAATAATAATATCCTTATTAACATGAGATAGTGAAGACTTCTCTTATTACATAAGCTAAAATGTTTTGGGTTCAGAAAATGGAAAAGGTAAGAAAACATTGTTCTTAGAAGCCCTAGCTAAGTGTATTGGCTTCAGCAGTGAAAGGAGGCCAAAATTTTATATAAATTGTGTTAATATTTTTACTACGTAAAGTGATTTTACAGAACCTATTTGGCTCACTAAAACACAGAACAGATTGAATGAAGACATGAAAATAAATTCCACATCCAAATGAGGCAAGTTAAAGAGTTTTAAAAGAGATATTACGAAGATGTAGCAGTGGTGGAGCCCGTATAGTCCTTCAGCTTCACTAGACTTGAAGCCAAGATGCTGTGATTAATTGGAAATCAGGCAAGAGCTAAGAGGAGGACATAGAAGCAGGATATAGAAGCATTGTCTTTTTGTAACAGACACTGTCTTCTTAGGTATAGGTGATTTAACTCTACTCTCCTCCATACAACTTAGTGAACAAATGCAAGACCAAGAGAAAAATGATCTATTGAAATTATTTTTCATAGAATAAGTTAATTGTTCCTGATATGGTATCTAAGGAGAGTCTTAAGAGAAAATAAAAATGCAGTATTTTTCAGTTTCTCAAACCATTTTCTTAGCAAAATATATCTTTGAGGTTAGAATTGATTGAAACAAAAGTGATGGAGTCCTTATTTTTGTGGGCACTTTAGACACAAGAAGACTTTTAATGTAAAAGAAAAAAACAAAAAATACAGCCAAATATTTGTGATCACAGCTTCTTGGACTGTTTTCTGGAGACAAAGTTTTACGTTAGATTTCTTCTCATTAACATAGATGTTGTTTCATGGCAGCCAAATGCAAGAGGCAAGTTTAATAGACTCGCTTGGCCAATTAAACAGCGTGAAAGATGAAAATGGGAAATAATATTTAATGAATTACTTTGACCAATTACTTTGCCAGAAGAAAGAAGGAAAAATATAATTCAAAATCAATTGACTTAAAAGTATAAAGAACACGTAGTGAAGAGAGATTAGAGAAAACATAAAGGATTATTTTCTCTCCAGTGGAGTAATGGGTTCTTGATCTTGTTTCTTGCGTTCTATCTTCTCAAGGTATCAAGTGTGTCTCACCAGTGGATTATCCAGTTCAGACAGAGAACTCGTTGAAGCAAGATTCTAGTTGCAGCAGATGTAGGTGATTTATATAAAATTTTAGACATTCTATTTAAACCTGTTCAAAATTCTCCCCTATCCCAAACTTCCCTCTTTGAACAGATTTCTTGGTTTTCCCAAGACTACCTTTCATTAACTGCTTAAAATTTTGAGAGGTCATATTCATACTCTCTAGAGATTGCTAGTTGGTTGTTATTTTTGTGTGTTTTTGTTTTTTGTTGTGTTTTTGAACTGAATTTCGTAAGGTTATGCAAGTGTGTTACAATTAAATATATCCATCTAATTGTCCAATGCTCTTGGATCAATATCACTCCTTCCATCATTCTCAATCAACCTTTTCTCCAAGATTTTTTTTTTCAGATTTACCACTTCCTTTATCATATGTGTAAATTGTGTATTCTAGCTGTACTTGGCCTTGTTCATTTTTCATTCATTCTATGTCTTTACTATAATTGGGTTCTGGTTTCAACTTCCTGATAGTCATCCTGTTAAACTCTCTATTAATACTTTGAAAGGTTTAGATACATTTGATGGAGTTTCCATCCTGTATATGCTTGAACTGATGTCAGCTTATATTTCCATAATTCACTCATCTGCAGTAACAATTTGCAAGACTGGAGATATGAAGCACCTAAACATGATTTTATTCTCATCCATTTGGAAGATTAACCTTTAGTAAAAAAGAAAGTTAAAAAATGGCACAGAATGTATTCCTAACTACCAATTTTTATAAATGGCTTTGTAAAAAGGTGTGATTGTTTTATTTTACATGGGATAATATTTTCTACTACCTATAAGTTATGGAAAAAGAAGATAACTAAAATTTATTCCTGTAGAGGAATATGATAGAAATAGAAGACAGATTTTATGTTTGTCACATCTCTCATGAGTACCCATATTCAAAACTTAAAGTCATATTTTTTACTATGTTAGACAGATAGGAAAAACATAATAATACACATAATAAGACAACTATTTGTGACATTTTAAAATGTACTTTATTAAATGATGACATTTACTTTATTAGCTAACGTTTTAGTTTGAAATTTGGGAGGCTGATCTACTTAACACATTTCTGGACGGCCCCTACTGAAAAACAGAAATTGTGGGTGGTACTATTTCTACACTTTAATGAATGGTTGAACGTGTTTGTTATTAGTGCTGGGTAAATAATTCAACTCCATTGTAACTTGTTCTCTACCCTTGAAAAACTTGTAATGTCACTAAGTATCACCTACTTGTCTATTGTTATTTTGGCGAATGTCATTTTAAAAATTTAATTTGAAAAGGAATAACTTTCAGGAGATTAAATGTAGATTATCATTGGTTTGAGAGTGACATTTTTATACCACAGAACCATGTTGTACTGAAGTCCCAGTGTTTTGAAGCACTAAGGATCTTCTCAATATTTTTCTGAATTATATTTGAACTCTAAGTAATGTTTTCTGGGCCTTGGTAGACCAATTATGGATCTATCCTTCCAGGAACTATTTTTTGGCCCACTTATGCTGTACTAAAATCTTTCATTAATCAGAGGGGAGGGGTAGTAAAAATAATCTTATGACACTTTTTGAACTTGTTCACTCATATGGGCTGGTCATATGTAAGTTGAATGTTTGAATTATAGTACTTACTCTCAAATTTTGTGATCTCATCTTTCAAGTTGCATTGCATTTCTCAATTGCTTACTGCTAATTCCTGCATCTCAAGAATTGGGGTCCTGAAATATAGGAAATGAGAAATTGAGATGGATCTTCAATTACTTTGTGTTGGCATGTTGCATGAACCTTGGTGAGAAGCCTTGACCTTGTCATCTGATGATGCAGGTAACTGGGATCTGGGATCCTAGGACAGAATAGCATTTTTTAGACATCTTATCAGCAAAATTTGGGCATAATCAGTAGGAATGGTTCAGAAATATGTAGAATAACAGTTTGGAACCAGCGAGTTAAAACAATAAACAGAGAATCAAGGTAAACTCCCTTATAGATTAGAGGAAAACAACATTGTTTTTTTACCATGTGAATTCAGAAGACCACGAACATTTAGAATGTATCACAACTTTATACCAAAGACATTGCGTTGGTTCTTTATCTAATGTACATTTTAAACCTAAGTATTTATATTCCAATTCTATTTATTGGAATAAATATATATCAATTTATTTGTGAAATTATCAACTAATTCTAGTACGTTTCACAGTGTGAAATATAAAATCAGCACATATAAATATAACATATATAACTATATATAATATAAGAAAAAGACACATATTTTACATTGTTCTGTTGTGGTTACTGTATCAAAGGCAACTCTTTTTTATAGTATTATTCCATTATCTCTACCTCAGTGTTTGATAGAGTTGGACCTTAAGCCTGACCATTTGTATATTTACAGCCTGGAGGCAAGAGAAATCACTGTGATTAAAACATTACTAATTTAAGGGCTAATAATGAGGAGAAAAATATGGACTTCTCTTGCAAATATGAATATATTTGGTGATAGAAAGGCAGTAGTGTAAGTTCCTGTCTGGTTGGATGGTAGACAGGCCAGGACATTAAATAATCATACATATGAACAATTTTTTCACCTTCTTGGTTTTAGCTACTTTTGAAATGTTATATATATAATGGACAATTATATTTTGATAAAATACCTTCTAGTCTGAACAGTTCTGTCTGAACTGTTCATCTCTCTATAATCCCTTGTTACTAAGATTAGTTTTGTTCAAGTAAGACAATCTATGCTCTCAGTGTAAGATATTCTGATTGGTCTGTTCCTACATGGAAGAAGAGTAAAGGGTCAGGTAGACATTTGTGCCAGTAAGACCTCATTTGGGAAAATGTCAGCTGCAGAAGGTGAGAAGTAGCTCTTAAGCAAGGCTTACTTTGAATCCATTAGCTCCACAAAGCTAATTCAGTTGGATAAATAATACTTGAAAAAGCCAACACCTTTGTACTTCACTATAAATTATTGAAAATATGATCAAATTCCAAATGAAAAAGACTTAAAATTGTCATTGATAAAAAATGCAAATGTGAGCAATCTGCTGAACAATATAAATTTTTTCACTATTCACAGAATTTTAGGGAAATAAGATCAATAGCATTGTTAGGAACAATAAGGTTTCCTTCTTACAAGTAGGCACCCATGGATATATGCCTGTATAAAGATTGCATCATTAGGATACTACATGCTTCCGCAGCAGGTCTACCTAAATTACAACAATACAGAGATTAACATGGCACTTGCACAAGGATGATATGAAAATTTGTGAAGTATTCCGTAGTTTTCATTCTTCAGATGCAAGAAATGAAAAACAGTTATTAAAAAGTTGATTACAAAATAACAAGTGTAACAACACACGTAATTCATATTATTAAATTTAGTTTGATATCAATGTATTAAATCTTCACCTCAGAAAGGCGTTTACATAGCATAACCTTTACAAAACTTTTGAAATTAGACAACATTGTCATTTTATCCCAAAGAAAAATAATATTAGGACCTAGGAAAAAAAAGGAATCTTAAAATGTTTCTATATGGAATACAATCCGAAAGGACACATTAATGAACCTATATATTATAAAATAATATAGAATTCAAAGTATATCTAGGAGAGAATAAAATAAATTATGAACATTATACAAACATAGAATATAGAGTATTTTAAAATATTCTTTTTCAGACAAGCACCAGAAATACTTTAGTTTCTGTACTACTCATTTCAACAGATAAGTTAAAATTATTTCTGATTTAAAAATCACAAATTCTGCAGAAATCATTATACATGTATACAAAAACTCTTGAATACATTTGACACCCATTGCAGGCAATTCACTTGGAAGAATTCCACGGAATTCATGAATTTTTACAGTACGGTATTGGTGTTGCCAGGCGCTGGTGGCTCACTCCTATAAACCTAGCTATTCAGGAGGCTGAGATCTAAGGCTCACAGTTCAAAGCCAGTCTGGTAAGGAAAGTCCGTGAGACTCTTATCTCCAACAAACCACTAGAAAACTGGAAGTGAAGCTGTGGCTCAAGCAGTAGAGCACTCACTTTGAGCTGAAGAGCACAGAGATAGCACCCAGGCCCAGAGTTCAAGCCCTATGACAGACCCCCCCCCCCAATAAAATAAATTTGCACTTATTTGGATTGTGGAAATATTTTGTATGGACACGAAGGATGGACTTGCATTTTTGAAATTTGAGAAACTTAACCCGACCATTAGGACTTACGAGAACAATTTGTACAGCCTTCTACAATTTCATAGAGGTAGTGATGCATACTTATCCTTTGGGCAATTTCGAATGCAGTTTCTTCTAAGTTGTTCTTCAGGCCTGGTTTTATATAATGGTTGAACAGAAGGAGATCCAGCATATCTTTGCTATCTCAATTCTCAGCAGCAAGATGTAAGGGGGTCAAGAGGCCTTTAGTTTGGGCATTGGTATCTGTATCATGATGAAGTAAGAAAGATGCCATTCTGTTATTATTCTGTATATATGCACTGTGCAGGGGTGTCCAGCCCTCTACAGTTATTGCATTTGCCACTTGAGCCACCAACTCACGGACAATGTCTAAGTGTCCACTGTAGGCTTCCTGATAAAGAGGGGTATACTCATCGTCATCCCTAGTATTCACATGAGTAACCTTTTTGGAAAGTAGTCTCTGCAATTGATACCATTTCTCACTTTTTCATCATGTTCCGTGTCTTCATCAGAATTGCCTATCCAGAGACTGAGTGCAAGTGGGAATGTGGTGTCCATGTATTTCCCTAATAGTTCACGTTGGTTGAACTGTTCAGAAAAATCCAGTGAATTTATTTATGATTTATTTTTCCTTTTTCCATTTTTACTATTCTAAATTATTCTAACTAGGGAGTATGGAATTGATAGAGAGCAGAGGAAAGACCTCCATTTTCAAAGGTACAGACTGATAATATGGAGCAGTGGTGTCTTCATGTGCAACTTATTCTAGGAATGAGAAAAGATGAAATAATGCCTTCTGTATAAATGCTTTGGAAAATGGAAGAGCAGAAAGTGAAATGATGCAACCAAAAATATAAAAGCAACATAAATTAGGATATTTATGGAGCAATCATATTATCTATGAGAACCATGAAAGAGAGAGAGGAAAAGAGAGACAGATGTGCAATGACCTAGCTAGCCACAAAATGCATGCCTCTGATTAGAGGCAAGAGCAAAGATGGAAATAGAATTTATGTATTTACTTGAAATTAGTAATTGCATTTTTAGTAGCCTACATAAAGAGACATAGCTTTGACCAAATTGCAGACAAGAATCTAAATCCTTGATAATTCTAGTAACAGATCTGACTGAAATCAATTGAATCACACTTTTTCTGTATAATGAAGGAATAGGTCCAGGCTAGGAAAGCAGCTAGAGAAGGCAGGCCAATTGTATCTGTGACAAAACTTTGTGGAAAATGGTATTGAGGATTACTTACTGTTGATCCACTTGCACTGGAAGCATGATTCTCAACTATTGCTTGCAGATCCTCAACTATTGCTTTGATAATTATATTCTTCAAGAAGAAAAAGTGGGATTTAATTGTTAGCAAAGTACTACTAATACATTTTGACTTCTCATTAAGCACCTTCAATCATCAAAAACACATTAAGACAATAGACAAGCCTACTTTTTTTAGATGAAAACAAGTGTCTTTGAAAAACAAGGAATTTAAGTTGTCATGCAAAGGACTTCGATTTTACTACTGCATTATACATTTTTTCTAATGTTGGGTACCAATAAATAATGAATCTATTAGAAAGCTCTTAAACCTCATATGTCAAATCGTGGGTTCTCTTATACTATATTATGGTATTTTTTATGTATGTTCTTAAGAAGAAATTTAAATTACTAACTTGAATTTCTGACAGGACAATATCATCACTGTAAATCTTGCTTCTATACTCTCAGTTTTAAATTACTATTTAAGTATGTGCATTAGATAGGTATAGAGAAAAAAGTAGAAGCCACACTGGTGGCTCCTGTCATTAATCCTCGCTAATCAGAAAGATGAAGTCTGAGGATTGCGGTTTAAAACCAGAACAAACCAAAAAAAAAAAGTCCATTAGATTCTGATTTGAAAGAAACCAACATAAGTTAGAAATGGAGCTGTTGTACAAGCAGTAAATTGCCTTGAGAAAACTCAAACAAAAAAATAACAAATTCTGGGACAGAGCCAGGCCCTGAGTTCAAACCCTAGTATTAGCACCAGGCCACTGAATTAATTAGGTAATTAATTACTTAAAAATACATTAAGTGGTCACATGTGGAGGGGCAGGATATAACACCCGTAGTGACTGGATTGTGTATTATTTTGTAGCAAGGCAAATTATCATTTGTACTAATCACTAAGATTTTATTTGAACTTTTTTGTACAATAAACCATGAATTTTGCATGCATGTGTATGTGTGTACATGTGTGCACATATATGTATGTGTATATGTGTGCATGTGCTGTTGCAATGTTGCTTGCCAATGTGGACAGGGTGAGGCTAAAAAGAGCTAACTGTGTTGCAATGCTTTTATTATCATTGTTCTGTCATGTCATTTCAGTTGAACCACCCTTCTCTACATTTTATTTGTCAAATAATAACATCATCAAAATCAAAGCATTTACAACATTAAGTTAGATAAAAGAGATCATTTTCAGCTCTTATTATATGTTAGGTGAGAAGATACAGACAAAATTAGGTAGTAAATTATTGCTGTAAGATGACTGTCAGTACAAAAGGTGTATTTGACCTGTTAAATTGGTTATACTTTTAAGATATGCTCATTGAGTGAGTTTGGCCGACTTGACCAAACAGGTCTTATTCTCTGCTTATTCCTGGATAAAGTCTTTCCGGATTTCTTTTTTTTCTGGGGGTCCGTTCATGGGGCTTAAACGCTAGGCCTGGCTCTGTCTCTCAGCTCTTCAGCTCAAGGCTAGCGCTCTGCCCCTTGAGCCACAGCACCACTTCCGGCTTTATTCTTTTTTTTCTTATGTGGTGCAGAGGAATCGAACCCAAGGCCTCATGCATGCAAGGCAATCATTCTACCACTGAGCCACCTTCCCAGCCCTCTTTCTGGATTTCTGTTGGAAATAACTTTCTTTGAAAGATCATATCTATTCTCACTAAGAGATAATCAGCTCCATATTTATTACAGTTGAATATCCCATCAGATTGACTGAAAATCGGTACTGTGGATATGCTTATTAGATATTCATTTCAAAAATGAACGAACAAACAAAAAACATGTGTCTTCTCCATATTGTGGATGTATTTGAATTCGTTTTGTACATGCAAAAATATCTTCAGTAATGGCTCTTTTGTGAGAGTAACTACAGCAATTTTAATAAATAAGGCTTTCTAATATATTTTTCAATAAAAATACCATCCCAAAGCGAATCTTGCAATTTCTGAAAAGCCTTTGACTATTTTAGTATTATTTCAGTTCATTGACTATAGAGCTAAAGATATTTCTGAAATAAATATTGTTAAGAGCTGAAAATGTAAGTGGGTATATAGGCATTTTATGCAACATTTTATGAAAATCCAGTTTTTATGAAACTAAATGAAATAGAAAAAAAGAATGTTCCTGAATTTGGTAAGCTAATTAATTATTAGTATAACTTTGTTTTCTATTAACACAGTCCTTTTAATGTAGCTGTTGCAATTAAATTATTTCCTTTGTTTCTCTGTACTTCAGTTGTTTTTAGAATCTTTGTAGTTATAGATTAGGATTAATCTTGTGTTTTGTGTCCTACTCCCCAGAAAATGAGTTATTTTCAAGTATTAATAGTTTATAATTGAATCTTCAGTATCATCAGAAATTTTTTAAAATGCAGTAGTTTGATGACTTTTTAAAACAATTGTATTCACAAGTTGGAGAGTCTTTAATTCATGCTTAGGTCTTGGTGTCTATGATTTTTACCCTCTCGTTCCTAACATAAATTATAGGTCAGGCTGCATTTTTGCATTTATGAAAGGTAAAATATTTATCTGGGGTCAAAGGTGATTTTTATATCAGTCTTGCTTTAATAGTATTTTAAAATAGTACATTTCTCTCAAAATTTTGGGTATAAAACGTAATCAAAATACTTGTAATGGTAAACAACTTAGGTAAGTTACAATGTGGAAATGATTGGTCCATAAGACCTTCAGTCTGTTTACATTAAGAATTGGACAGGTCATTCTTTCAGTAAGACTGTGTTAAACAGAAATGTGGTCCCCAGACAGTGCAGTGTTGAGTCATGGGATAGAATATGATTTCTCCTATTTTGAGTTAGAAATCAAGAATATTACACTTTAGCAGTTCCTTTCACCAGGGAGGTATGAATTGATTATGGACTTGGAGTTTTCATATTACAGTTACCTATTTTCTAAAAAAGATAAACTGAAGTATTATTAGAGTGTACACAATAATTCTGGGAAATTTTCCTAGAGTTAGTAGACTAAATGCTGGTATTTTAGTCATAAAATAGAATGATACATGGGAGATGGGCTAACACTTACCATGTGTGCAATGTTGTACTAGTAACTCCACTTTAAATTATGACTTTTAAATTGTCAATGCTAGTATGTTTTTCCAAAATTATATATGATAAAATGTGATCCACCTTCTATGAAGGTTAGCAATTTTTATTATTATTTTATTGTTACTTTATTGTTATTTAGAATTTTTCCACTGTCTTTCCACTTCCATACACTTGTGTTCGTTATTGACAAAGATTTTACTTTGCTTCTTTTCTCTTTTCATTCTTTTTCCCTTAGAGTTTACCTATTCTTTCTCTTATTTCTTGGAAATTAATTATTATATTTCTATTACTATTTCTTTCCATTGTAACAGGTTTATACAATGCTTTATTTTCTATTTTATTTTTCCCATGTTCTCTGACTCCCAGTCCAAACTATTAGGTGGATTAAAAAGTAACTCGATTCAGGACACTTTGATTATTTTCCTCATTCTCTTCTCTGAAGTTTTTCTGTTCTTTGATCCACAATACCAATGATATACAACTCCTATGTGGTCCATCATTCTATCACCTCTCACTCTGCTCTGTTGTACAGCTCAAGTCATTATCATTCAATTTTATGCTATAGAGTTTTGTAAATCTTAACTCATTCCTAAATTAATTTTATTTGCTTCAAGCATTTTCTAAAGACATTTTTCTATATATAATATCTGGGTTCTTGTGTTTTCACAAGGTGCAAAATATGAGTGACTATCAAACATCTAGATATCTCAGTAGAATATTGATACATCGGCACAATAGACTCATATGTAAATTCAAGGAACAATCCTGTAAAATGATGTAGCTTGAGCCCTCATACTATTTTTGAATCTTATTACCATGTTTAGTAATGAAGACAACATAGGTTTACTATAATATCAGATAAAAGAATGTAACAGATTTGTCAAAAATAAATTCTTATGTGTCTAGGGAAGTTGAGTATTTCTTTATATGTCTATTGGCCATCCTTCTTTCTTCTTCAGGGAAGTTTCTCTTTAAGTCTTTAGCCCACTTTTTTATTGGGATTAGAGTTGTTTCTTTGAGAATTTTTCTTGTGGGATTTGGATTCAAATGTTTTTTTTTTCTTTCTTGTGATTGTTCTTAACATATTTTAAAGATGATTTCTTTGTTGTTTGTATGTCCCTCTCCCACGGTATAATACCTGTTTTCACTGTATTTGATGTTGGTACAATTTGTGGAGGGGAAGTGAAAAAACAAATCGCTTAAGTAGGGACACAGGTGGACAAGATGATATGTCGAAAAAAGAACTTTACAACTTTGGCCTGCTGAGGGGCAGCAGGGTTGGGGGTGGGAAGATGTGAAGGGATGCGAAGGGGAAACAAAGGAGGAAGCAACAATGCTTGATAAGAAATGTACTCATTACCTTGACCATTAATTATAAACCTTCTGTATGGTATTTTCACATTAAAACAAATACTCAGTTTTATGGTCAATAGATTTTGAAAAGGATCCCATGACTTTATGAAACAAAAATAGAATCTTATGGTTATATTGGCACTATTACCTCCCTCGATTTAAAGAATGATCTTAGACTACTATCTCAATCCTTATACAAAAATTTAAAATAAAAAATGATTATCAAACTAAATGTGAGATGTAAAAACCTATAAAAGATTAATGTAAAAATTCATGACATTGGATCAGTAGAATCAGTAAAGATTTCTAAAAAATGACATGGAAAGCATTAGTGGTAAAGAAAAGCAAGAATAAACCGTATAATATCAACTGATAGCCTTTCATAATTCAAAGGACATTATAACAGGAGTGAAAACATATCCAACAGATAGAGGGCACATATTTGTTAATGCTACCATGTTAACGTTACAATGATTATGTATTTTTATATCTTCTAATGATATATAAATTTTTCCCCGAATGGGATATTTCTTTACAGAACATATGTAAATTGATAGTCAATAGGAAGAGCATATGAAATAAGCTCTTCTTTAGTATCTAAGAATAAATAAAAAGAAAACTCACTAGTATGACCAAAATATAAAAAATGACTCAAAATATAGTACTGCATTTGTGGAGAAACTGATATACTCCACATAGCAAATCGATTTGTATAACAATGCAATCATTTTAGCAAGCAAGTTTTTAAAAGGTCGAAGAGAATTGCATAGGATCGATCCATTACACTTCTATGAATGTATATAAAGAGAAGTAAAAACTTTTTTGGACAGGGAATGTAGGTCATTGACAGTGCACTTGAGTAGTATGTTTCAGACCCTGGATATAATTCCACAAACAAATTTTGAAAAGGCATACTATAAAGGATGTATGCTGGACAAATTCCTGTAAGTGAATTTTATATCTATTTTAATGTCTGTTCTAAAATTTACAGCATTTCTAGTTGAAGAAATGCAAGTTTCTGAAAATTAGGCTTGGAAAACCTATGGTTGTACAATTCACTTCCAAAGCACTAAAATGTAAACAATAAAAGGAGATAATATATTGCAAGTGAATTACATGTCAGCAAAAAAAAAAAAAAAAAAATTGTTAAAAATACTTCACACAAAATGCAGAATACCTAAAAAGATGCTTTTGGTGTTGGCTAAAAACTTTGTAAACTACAGTTTTTAAAACAAAGATGTGATTTCTGTTTATTTTGAGGGTTTTTTCTTTTTCTTTTGAATTTATACATGTATGTGAAGGAGGAGGCTGCAATGCTTGATAAGAAATGTATTCATTATCTTGCCTATGTAATTGTAACCCCTCTGTACAGTATGTTCACAATAAAAAAAATAAAAAATATAAAAAAATGTATGTGATAACTGTAATACCTAGGAATTTGCATCACTTCTAAGTAATTGATAACCTTTTCTGGAAGAAACTTTTAGCAAATGACAGAAGACACAAATCTATGCATCTGTATTTTATGAAAGCCATATATTACTTGCTCAATCCAATTGCTTTTCTCTACTTTGTTAGGGAAAAAATATTCTCAAGATAAGAGCCAATAGCAGTGAAAAGAAACAAAATACAAAATCATCTTGATTTATTTGTGAAAATAACAAATGAAATAAAACAATTCCACTTAAGAGAATCCAATATAAGTATATATAAAGATATGCCTGGATGGCAACATCCATTGAATTTTTGAAATTTTAATTTCTATGAACATATGAAAACTAGAACAAGAAAATAAATTTATTTTTTAGAGCAAACCAGACTTAGAATAAATTTCTTAATTGTTTTGAATTACAAAAGAATTGATATCTTTCCTTTGGAAACATTTAAAAATGTTTATCACTTATTATAATTCAAATACCAAGCAAGAGTACTTTTATATAATCATTACAAATATCATTTTATTACTATCATAATATAGAATAAAAGACCCGCCCCAATATACTACCTAACCTTATTCTTAATTCCTAATCATTACCTAACTATCTTAAATAAACTAAGTTGTCACATCTTTAACATAGACGTAAACATTCTGTACTTTTACTTAACATTTTTCCAGGGGCATGTATTCATTTTTCTAAGAAATGTTCACAGCAGTTAAAAGATGCTTTTGTGAAATTAATGTGATACATTTTGTTGTTGTTGTTGTTGTTTGCTAGGCCTGGGCATTGTCCCTAAGCCTTTTTATGCTCAAAGACAGGACTCTACAATTTGAAGCACAGAGTTAATTCTTATTTTTAGTGGTTAATTGAAGATAATCTAACAAGTACTTTTCTGTCACTGGCACTTGGTTTGACGTATTTTTTAATTTTAATTGTTTTAAGATTTTTGTTTCACTATAATGTTCATCATTCTACACATAAATTTAGATATATGTATAAATTT
The DNA here is from genome assembly GCF_019054845.1 of Dipodomys spectabilis. Lineage (NCBI taxonomy): Eukaryota > Metazoa > Chordata > Mammalia > Rodentia > Heteromyidae > Dipodomys > Dipodomys spectabilis. The sequence goes on along the minus strand of NW_024871617.1, from coordinate 38,482 downwards.
CTGATGACAAATAATCTTTAAAAATGTGTCTTTCTACACATAACATATATATATATAAATGTTATGTGTAATATATATATATATATATATGTATATATATATATATATATATATACATATTTCTGAAGACAGACTCCTTCTAAAATGTTATGCTACTATTTTTTACCTTTTTCATTTCAGAGATACAAATCCTATTTTTCTAAAGGTTTCCTAGAATAAAATATTATTTCAAAAGAAAGTAGAGTTTATTACTTTTAAGGGAATTTTAGATATACACATGATATTTTAGTAACATTACAGTATAATACTTGAAAAAGTTCTGTCCAAACTCTTAATTATTTGTGTAGTGAGGGGGAGAGAGGAAGTTAATTCATACTGGTTAAGAATTTTCAATACTTCCAAAAACTATTCCATAATTTGTTATAAGCACATAGTCGAGCTACCTGATATGGTTTAATTTTTTCTTTGTTTCTTTATTTGTTCTAATTTTTAATATGGACGCAAACACAGTGATAACATTAAAATTATTAATCAAAAGACAAATAATAGCAAAATCATAGACACATATCAGACTTTCAATAATTAGCACTTATGAAACTAATAATTTTGATGAAGAGGATGATGACCACAGTGTAGCATGATAACAAAAATGTTGTGATTGAAAAGGCAAAAATTTTAGACATCTTTGAATCTAGATTTCCCACATAGAATACATAGTTATAAACAGAGTTGGATTACATGCATTAATAATAATAGGAAAGTTTCAATATCAAGAATATAGGGTTTTATTGAATGACATTGCCCCATTTGTTAGGAAATGGAAATACTTGGAAAAAATTATATTAAGTGATGTAAGCCAGGCTTTTACAACTCATTGTTACAATGAGTTGTTACAATGTCCTACTGTATACTTGTTTCAGCATTTTGTAATTTCCCTTCCCCTACTCACATTAGAAAAATGTATATGCATGATGCAGGTCGCCGACAACAAATATAGTGAAAACAGGAGCTATACCATGCAGGAAGAAAATAGAAGAGAAACCAAAAAATCACATACTACATGTTACATACCTTCAAAAAATATCCAGAAAGAAAAAACAAATTGTGTCCCTGTCTTGGGGTCCATTTCACTTAACATCATCTTATAAGGCCATATGTACATGGATGATGTTTTAAAAGCCATTTAAGTTCCAAATGTTCTCATTACGAATTTGTCTCTGAAACACATGTTACCTCATGTCGAAAGATGTACTTGTGCTATTTCAATGAATCCACAAAATGTTCATTTTACCTGGAGAAGCACCATAGATTGTTAATGTAAGTAAATGTGAGGAACTGTCACTGGAAGTGGAAACTGATTCCAAGAGAGGAATTGAACATAGAGAAATGACAAAGTTCAAGTTAATTTGTGCTGTCCTTTTAATGGTATAAGAAAAGAATCCAAGACTTGAAGGAAACTCTGTCCCTGACTTGTTCAAGTGTGTTCTTTACTCATAAAACTTGTCTGTAAACTTCTAGTTGAGAGTATTACAAAAGGAAACAATATGCCATTTGAAAGCCAGCATAGAACAAAAGGAAATAATTTTGTTTTAAATGTGTTCTACTAGAAAGAAACAAAGACATGGAGGTTTTAAAGTGTTTTATGCATTGATAAATCACTCCTGAGATGATTCTCCTGTTGCAGGAGACAGTGATCCATTCCTTTAGTCTGGTCCTGAGTTCTCCATAGCAATAAGGATTCCAAAAAGCAGGATCCAGTGAGTAAGATCAGCAAAAGGAGCCTTTTTTCAAACCTGTGCTTTAAGGATGGTCCCAAAGAAATATGTGGATTTTTTCATTTGCTTTTTGTTTGTGTAGTTTGTGCTGGTTCTGGGGCTTGCACCCAGAGGGTGGACCTTGTCCCTGTACAGGTGTCTTTCCTGGCCACCTGTCCCCTAAGCTAGTACTCACTGCTTGACCCAAAACTCCACATCTGGCTTTTTAATTGTTTAATTAAAGATAAGATTTTGACAGCCTCTCCTGTCTGAGTTGGCTTTGAACTGAAAGAGAAAGAATGACAATTGACATCAACTGTAAGGACTTCTCTTTTGAAACAAGAAATATTAGATGAAGTTTATTATAAAGCTAATCTTCGACAAATTTTAAAAGAGGAGAATATGTCCAACAAAGAAGCAACAACTTCAATAACTCAGCAAAAGTAGGTGCACTGAATCATTTTTCTGCTTGGGAAGATTACTATTGTCGTTGTCGTTTCTTTTGGGGAAACTTAAAGTCATATTTGCATTATTTTGTTGGTCCTGGGGCTTGAACTCTGATCCTGGGTAGTGTCCCTCAGCTCTTCAGATCAAGTTGAGCCCGCTGCCACTTTAGGTACAGCACCACTTCTGGGTTTCTGGTGGTTAATGTAAGATAAGGATCTCAGGAACTTTCCTGACAAGGCTGGCTTTGAATCACAATCCTCTGGTCTCAACTTCCTGAGTAGCTAGGATTACAGGTGTGAGCCACCAGCATCTGGCTTATATTTGCATTTATGTGCACTTAATGACACTATGTAGACAAAGAATGGACATTTGAATGAAATGATGACATTACAACTTTTCAGAAAAATTGAGGTAGCAATAAATATGTCCCCTTTTCCATGTTGTTACATTAATGACGCATGAGTTATGGACTCTTACATTAGCATCCACCCTCTGGTGTCTGCGTATGTAGACTTAGTATCAGAAATTGTTCATAGAGAAATAGAGAAAGACTGAGATTTTTAGAAAGCAAAGGAGATCAAGTATGAAAGAACAGCATAGAAGGATAGACAACTTATCACAGAGACTAAGAACTAACCTAAGTAACTAGAATGCTAAAGGCAATGAGGAATAAGCCTAGTTGATAACTAGTTCTTCAATAACCAAAAATGGTTCTCTCCAACAGTTTCTAGTATAACTTAGTTATTATTATCATTTATTCCTTCCATCTAGATTTATTCGTTCTCTTCTTTAAAAACTATTAATTAGCCTCTGCCTTTTTGATGCCATGATTTATCAAAAAGATTTCCAAATCTCACTTAGCCTACACTTCTGATTGTGATTAGCAGTGACCACTCAAAAGCCTGGAATCTTTGAATTTCCAGGATTAATCTTCACCTGATATCTAAGCACATTCTTGGCATTAAATGCCGTGATCTGTTAATACAACTTTTTTTTTTTAACACACTATTCTAATACAGGTAAAGTAAATGAATTAAGAACTATTGTTAGGTATCAGTTGGAATAAGCAATTATATATTCCAAGTATGGGGTCTTTATTTTGTATTTACTAGCTAAATGACTTTTTTGCCAGTCCTGGGGCTTGAACTCAGGGCCAAGAAACTGTTCCTGAGCTTTTTTTTTCTAAAGGCTAAAACACTACCACTTGAGGCACAGCTCCACTTCCAGTGTTTCTTTGCCTATTTATGTGGTACTGAGGAATTAAACCTAGGATGTCATGCATGCTAAGCAATAACTGTTCCATTAAGCCACATTCCCAGAGCCCTAAATGACTGTCTTTCTTAAGTTGATATGTTTTTTACTGTGAAAATAACGTACAGAGGTGTTACAATTTACATGAGCAAGGTAATGAGTACATTTATCATAAATTATTGTTGTCTCTTCCTTCCCCTTACCATCCCTGCACACCGATCCCCTCATCCCCGGCAAAAGTTTTGAAGTTCATTTTTCAACATTATGTCTTGTACATCTCATTGTTGTAATGGGACATTCTTAAGATGCCATTATTTTTCATTCTGTTACTATGTATTGTAATTTAGGCCAGGTGGTAGAAAAGGAAGTGGAATACAATACTAAGTCTAGTAAAGCTGACATTCCAAACACATCACTAAGGAAGTACAGTGTTAATACCTGCCGGACTCATAGGGCTGATACATGTGACATTATTATGTAAAACACTCTTAACCGTCATCTCCGACATCCATAACATTCTGCTTCCATTTCCAAGGTCAAGAGCCAAATATCTTAGCCTTTTTATTGATAGAGTGTTTTGCCTAGGAAGGAAGAAGGAGGATATGGAAGGTGATGTTGGAAAAATATATATATTGGCTCCCTGCCCACATTTTTTGCATTTTAAAAAAGTGCTACTGATGAACTCCTACTTACATCTAATTGCTTATACTGTCTGTACAAGATTAAGATAAATGAAGACATCTGTTCTGGTGGATAACCACATTTATTAAAAAAAATCCATTTCTGGAAAAAATGATACTAGATAAGTAAGTATAAATTATTGTCTATATAATGGTTTCTTTCCCCGTGCAGAACGAAAGGTAATATTGAAATGATTACTCCAGCTTTCTTTGAGATTTTTTTTATTGTGAGAATACCATACAGAGGAGTTACAATTACATGGGCAAGATAGCGAGTACATTTCTTATCAAGCTGTCTCAGTATCAAAATGTTCTCTAATTCCTGTAATATCCAAGCATAAAAGTCATGATTTGAAGATCTCAGTAGTTTTAGAAACAAAGATACATAATAGCTTCCATCCTGCAGAGACATATGATAGTAAGTATGATTGTATTATAGCAATCTTTTTCCTATTTATCTCAAATGTTGCATATCTTGGCATATTAGTCTATGTCCTGCATCAGCTTCCTGTAGGTGAGATTTACCTCTACTCTGCAATGTTAAGATGGGTCATGTGACTTACTTCAGCTTACAAAATTGAACCAGAAGTTGTGAAAGGCTATTTCTGGGGGAAGATTTCCATCTCATTGTCTCTGTCTAACAGCTGACATGTTATTCCTTAGCTATAAAAATAGAATATTTCCAGAGGGAATCTTCTTTCAACTTATATACTAGAAGATTACAGCATGTGAAATTGAAGCAAACTTCAAATACAGCCTCATATATGTAATACAGACAGAATTAAGCTAATATTAGAATATGATATTAAGATGTTAATTTCTTATCATTCTTGATTACCTTTATGATAGTTGACTACAGCACACCAGAATTTAATAAAAACTAAATAAGTACTAAACAAACAGGTAACATTTCTTGTTTGATCCTATTATATTTTTTTAATAAATACACATTGTCCATGTGATCACTTGTAGGTTTATCTTTTTCTATAGGTATCTTTTTTCTATAGGTTATCATTTTCTTTTTCACTCTAGAGCACTGTATCTATTATCCACATTCATTATCTAGACATTGTGATTGAGATGAGGAAGAACAAAATATCTAGATTTCTCCTTCTCTTTTCCTCTTCTCCTTTTTCTAGTGTGAATTCTCATTCTTTCTCCAAATTATCCTATTAATAAAGGAAGAATGACACACTGTGGATATCAAGCAAAAGGCTTCAAATCAAGATTTCATTCTTTCAGATACAGTTGAATAAATCAGTGTGGCTCAAGGAAGAATAGAAACATAATTTTTTTCTCTTTCTTCCTTCCACCATAGAGTCTGAACATGACTTCAAATATCTAATAAGCCATTTGGCTTGGTTTAAAAATATAGTTAGCTAAATAAATAAAAATTTTTAAATTTTAAAATAAATTTTAAATAAATAGTAATTTGTCGTTTGCTTTTGGGAGGCATGATATAAAACTGCACTAACACTGTGTGAGTTGAGAGGCTAAATTTTATCAGAATCTAAAAATAATGAAAAATAGATGATTTTAAAATAAATATCTTGGAGGTACATTTTATTGTAACATAGCCACAGAGACATATTTTCTTTTCCTCTCCACACTGATTCAACTTCAATAAACAACTCATGTAATTCAAATACCTGTGTTTCAGTCATAGTTAGAAAAAGACAACCAGTATTGGGTGGTGCATTCTTTAAAAATAGCAGTCATATAAATATTAACCATAATTCAAAAATAATAACAATCAAATGCTCTTGAAAAGAGATTGTAAGCAGAATGTATAAAGTGATAGGGCCAGAACTGCTTCAGGAGCTGCTCCCTGGCATTTAAAACATTGTCATGTACTATGTTAAAACATTGTCATGACAATGTTTTAATCATGATTAATTGCTTTCAGGGACTACTTTTTTTCTAGTTATATCTCATTGAAGAAATATATTGTTCAAAATTAATGAAAGGATAACAGGTTATAGTAGAAAGAATTCTCCACACTCATTGTGTTAGGTAGTAAAATACCTTTCTAAAATATCGTTGTCCACAAATTTTCAATCTCTCAAATGTAGATTTGCATTATATGTGTGTGTGCTTTAAAATAATCACCTTTCATTACCCAAGGAACACAAATTTGAATAATTGTCAGATGGGAGAAGTATAACTCAAAGGGGTATATAAAATCCCAGCTGTTGTTCAAAAGGGACATCATTAGATAAGAAACATCAGAAAGATGTAAAGGGTTGGGAAGGTGTCTCATTGGTAGAGTGCTTGCCTTGCATGCATGAGGCCCTGGGTTCGATTCCTCAGCACCAAAGATAAGCAAAAAGAAAAAAGCCGGAAGTGGTGCTGTAGCTCAAGTAGTAAAGTACTAGCCTTGAGCTGAAGAGCTGAGGGACAGAGCCCAGGCCCAGAGTTCAGGCCCTACCACTGGACCCTCCCCCCAAAAAAAAACCAAACAAACAACAAAAAAAAAGAAAGATGTAAAGATGCTACAGTAGAAGATAAAGGAAAAGACAGCTACTCAGATTCTGAATTTCTGGAAAGTGGAAGAGGATGTAAATGCCTTTTGCACTAGAATCATCTAAAAATATTTTAGCTCTGTAGGTGGCTTGATTATAATCTTGTGAGTCTTCTTTTAGATTTTTGTTCTTTAGAACTGTAAAATGATAAATACGGATTATTCAATCCAATTAACTTGCAGAAATTTGTTACAGCATATTTGGTTTAGTAAACTAACCCAAGGGCATCACCCGTTTCCTGATGCAACTACAGAGTCACCACATATCCTAATTTCTGAGAATAAGAAAAATGTTGACACCAGATTTGTACAAATGTATGATGTACATATAACTAAGGGCCTTGCATTAATGAATTCTTGAAATTCTAAATAATATTTAAATAAGAATCTACCTATCTTTATTTTCACATTTGGGGATCACTAAGTACAAAGTTAAGTAGAAGGCTAGGATAAGAATATGGATATGATCGCTTATTTTCAATATCTAGTATATGTCAGAGTTAAGCAGAAAAGGTCAGATAAGGTAATGTTAGGGAAATGAATTCTAAGATATATATTCAAAAGTTTTTTTTTCTTTCATGCGATTGTTTCTAACACATTTATAAGATTATTTTTTTGTTGATTTGTATGTCCCTCCCCCACAGTATAACCCCTGCTTCCACTGCAATTGATGTGGGTATAATTTGTGGAGGGGAAGGGGAAAAACAAATCGTGGACCCATTGCAACAATGAGATATACAAGTCATTATGTCGAAAATGAACTTTACAACATTGGTGCTGGGGGGGGGGCGGTAAGAACAGGGTGAGGGGGTGGAGAGAGGATGGGAAGGTACGGGAAGGGTAAACAAAGGAGGAGGCTACAATGCTTGATAAGAAATGTACTCATTATCTTGCCATTGCAATTGTAACCCCTCTGTACAGTATTTTCCCAATAATAAATAAATAAATAAATATGGAAATGAAATCTGTCTCCTCATATTATAAAGACAATTTCTGTAATTTTGTTAGTTTCTAAAGCAATAAAAAAATAAGATTAAACAGAAACAGAATCTCAATTTTCTATCTTTCCTAACTTTACAACAGAAATTAGAGAATCCAGTAAAGATACAGCAATCCCAGGATGGTACAGGATATTTATAGGATCACTACATGGTGAAAAAAAGATAACAAAAATGGGTCCCCTGGAACAATGGGAAACAAAATCTACACCTACAGAATGTGATATAGCTAGAAAATAATTTCCACTATGCCAAGTCTTTGATATTTTAGGTTTGTTAACAGAGCAACTTTCCTCTCTTAGGAAATGACTCTTTATTAATAGACAAGGTTTTGCAGCTTATAATCAAGCAACATATAATGCTTCTAAGTATAACCAAGGCCGCTTCCATCGCTATAGCTGATGAGTAAGAATGACCTTGTGGAATAGTCAATCTTGAAATTTTTCATACCTTTCCTCTTCTTCAACACGAGAAGACCTTGTCAAGATATGTAAAACTTTAATAAAGGATTTTTATATTTTTTATTGTTCACACTAAAGCAAATATACCTTTCCTCTTTACAAGCATGACTTTGAAAGAGTTAGACCCTCACAATTATTTTTTAGGAAAAAGTTTACTGCTTTGGCTTATCTGTTTTCCTGCTTTTGGGTCTTGTTTTCTATTGTTTTGGCAATTACATAGTACAACAAAGTAAATCCATTATGCTTATGTTGAATTGTTCAAAGTCAAGCTGTCTTCAAAGAAAGTTTTCTGTTTCCTTCTTCAGTGCTAACTAAAGTTTAATTATTGCTCTTTAATGAAAGCAAAAACATGATACTTTCACGTATATTTTCATTGAAACCTGTGAAACAGAAGTGTCTGTGATTGCTTTCTTGTTTTCAAGTAATTTCCTTGGCTATTTTCATTATTGCCTTTGTTCCGGTCTTCTAATCAGGAGCACAAGGTTACACAAAAAGATCTTCCTAAGATATAAGATGATAGGCAGAAAAAAATAAATATATAATTAAAGATTTTCATCTCTTAAGAGATTGAAAAGCTCAGAAGACATTTTGCTATTACTGGTATGGTTAAGATGAATTGAATGTTTTGGTTCTTAAACTAAATGAAATACATGTAATAGGTTATAGTTGTTCCAAACAATGATTATGGCTTATACTTTTCTGCTCCAATGAGATGAGACCTTTGACGAGGTTGGAGGGCATATTGATTTTAGGAGAGAAGGGTTTATTTTAGAATGTCAAGGAAGATTCCTAAAACAGCACTGCCTATCACATATCTGTTAATAATACTTATGGCATATAAGTATATAAACATACAAATATTAATTGAATGAGAAATGTGTGATTTACACAATTGATTCAATGACAAGTACATCCAGAAAACCCTTCTATATATTTCTATAAACTAGCATATATAGTGAGATTTAAAAATTTTTAGAATATATATTTTAGCATTTATGTCCAAATATTTGTTTATTTTTAACTGTTTATTTTTAATCTTTTCAGTGGTGGGGCTTGAAATCTGGACCTGGATAGTCTCCCTCAGCTGTTCAGCGCAAATTAGTGCTCTACCACTTAAGTCATTGCCAGTTTTCTTTTGTCTCATTGGAGATAAGAGTCTCATAGACTTTCCTGCCTAGGCTGGCTTTGAACCATGATTATCAGCTCTCAGACTCCTTAGTAGCTTGGATTACAAGCATGAGCCACTGGTGCCTAACTATATAATTATGTTTTACATATTTCTGAAGTATTAAGTGTTAATCCCATTCAATAATATGTGTAATGATCAAGCTACATAATATCGATTAATTTCTGCATGTAACATTTCTTTTTAGAGTGAATGCTCAAAAACTTATCTTGGGCTGTGATGAAATATCTCTTCTTAACTATAATCACCTTGCTTCTTGTGTAACAAAATTAATATATTTACTTTTTGTCATAGAAGTCTGCTAATTAAACTTGTATTAAACATGATTGGTAAAGTGAAAGAAATTCATGTTTTTAAAAAATTATTCCTTTTGTTTTCAATTATATTTCCATGGAAATGTGTAATATTCATTAATTTAACTGTTGAAATTGATAACAATTACATTATATCAAGTTGATTCAAACTTGTATTTGAAAATTGCACACATAACACAAATGTACTTCCACTTTCCTCTATCACATAATTAAAAAAACAGTAAAGCAATGATTGATGTTAACCATTCATGTAGAGAATCCTAGAAACTCAGGGGGCTAAGACCTGAATATTTTAGTTCAATGTCAGTCCAAACAGACAAAAATGTGAAAACTTATCTCCAGTTATCCAGCAAGAAGTAGACGGTGAGAATGTGGCTCAAGGAATAGAGTGTCATCAGCCATGAGCAAAAAATTCAAGGAAGACCATTAAACATTGAGTTCCAGCCCTAAAAATGTCATATACACACAAGACAACAACAAAAAAGTACTATGAACATCAATAATGAAGACAAAATAGTAGAAAAGATCATGAGAAATGTGTAAACATCTAGAAAACAGAAATCATTTGACAATTTTGATTCATGAGATGAAAAAGTTGCAGTCTCATTTGCACAATCTCATTGTAGTCATTTGTGTTGAAACCTGGCTATTGGGTAACGTGAAAGAGGAGATTGGATTACTTGACATAGCAGACATTGCCTGTGACTATGCACCATCCCACTCTACAAAATCTAAAATCATGCTTGTTAAATTAAATAACACCTAATGTTAGAGACTGGTCCACAGAGACTGGGGTCCTTATTTTGAGGCTTCAGACCAGTGCTTCTGTTTATAACCACTCCTGTTTTAACAGGATGGGACAAAGAGAAGTAGTAGGTTTAATTATAAAAGGGAAACATTAGAAAGACTTATTTTTTGTTACTAAGGCTCTAACCACTTTAGATTATTTTTCAGGCCAAGCCACCCTTTAGCAATGATCGCTAACCTATGGCTTCCACAAACGTGAGAAAACAGGGAGATTACACTATATGTAGCTTTCTTTGTTTTTGTAGTTTCTCACATTTTTTTTGTCAGAACTGGTCCTGGATATCAGTTTTCTATATTTTTGCCTTATAATTAGCAAAGCATATTTCATCTCAAGCTTGGACCCATACTATTTTTCATTGTAAACATTTAATATTGACTTCTGTTTTTTAGATGTCATTAAATACTATTGAGGTTAGTATGGATCTTTATGATGTTATAAGAAGAACACAGAGGGGCTGGGAAGGTGGCTCAGTGGTAGAGTGCTCGACTTGCATGCCTGAGACTGTGGGTTTGATTCCTCAGCACCACATAAGCAAAAAGAAAAAAAGCCGGAAGTGGCGCTATGGCTCAAGTGGTAGAGCGCTAGCCTTGAGCTGAAGAGCTGAGGGACAGCGCCCAGGCCCAGAGTTCAGGCCCCACGACCAAACCCCCCCCCCCAAAAAAAGAAGAACACAGATAAATCCCTGAATACATTTTCCAATTTATTTAAATATTTCTAGTATGACATCACAAGTAGGACATTAATATTTTACAAGTACCTTAAGTAGACTTCAGTTGTTTTAATTATTTTGTGCACATATTAAGTCCAATATAATTTTATCAACTCTATATGAATGTACCATATTTACAGATACGTTTCTTTACCAAAAATAATCTGTCTCATGCTTCCCTTTTATAATTAAACCCATTATTTCTCTTTGTCCCATCCCAAACCTGTTTAATCCTGGAAACCAACACATTTTTTTCTCCAAATTCTAGTTCATGCAATAAATAAGCTTTTAGGATTGCCTTCAAATCTATGGTAGATTATTCCCTATTGTTGTAGGTCTTAATATTGTATTGTGTTCACTCGTGTTGCCTTTTGGTTCTGTTATTAGAGAATTTAGCAAAAAATATTTCCCATTCACCTGAAGAATGCCTGAATTGATTTCCATTTCTTTGACTAGAGGAAATAATGCTGCTATATGGCTCTGTGTTTTGGCCTTTGGGTGAATGTTACATTTTATTTCTATGAGACAAATCCTGAAGAGCTCAATTCCTGTGCTATGCTGTGGGTATTTGCAAGTGTCATATACTAGGAACCTGTCAAAATGTTTTCAGAAGTGGCTTTCCCATTTGACATTCCTGCCAGCATCCAGTTTCTGTTTCTTGATAGCATTTAGTATGGTCATTATTGAATTATGTGAGGTAATTCTCATACATGTTTTATGATGTCATTTTAGTTTAATGTGCATTTATTTGATGACTGATGATGCCTTTCTTGTGCTTATTTTTCACAAGATGTATTTTGCTGGTTTCTAATTGATGTTCTTTTTAACATTAGGTTTTGAGAGTTCTATGTAAAGTCTCGATTTGAAGCATTCTTCAGGTATAGGATTTGCAAATATTTTATCCTTGACTATGGGTACACTTCATCATCATTATCTTCATAATCAACATCATAATCATCATCACCATCATCATGATCATCATCATCATCATCATCATCATCATCATCACTATGAGCATTACTACTATTACTGTTGTACATGTATCTACGGTCCTGGGCTTGAACTCAGGGTCCCTGTGATTTGTTGCAATTTGTTAACAATTTACCATTTCAGTCATTCCTCACTTCTGGCTTTTTTGCTGATTAATCAGAGATAAGATTCTTAGGAACTTTATTTTGTGGGCTGCTTTCAAACAGCAATTCTCAAATCACAGCCTCCCATGTAGCTAGGATAAGATTCATGAGCCACCTGCTACCAATTTTTATTCAATACTAGTATATGAACTTTAACAGACCAAATTATTTTACACTTGTATTGAGTTCTACTATATCAAGTTTTCCTTTCCTATAATTTTAATGCCAAATTTAAGTATGCTTCATCTCCAAAATTGTCAAGACATCTTTCTTGGCTTTATACTTACATCTCTCTTTTTGTTTTATATGCCACTTTTTAATCCTGTTTGAAGTTAATATTTGCATTAATTGTTATTTTAAGTCAATGTTCATTTTTTAATTCTGCTCAATTCTGTCTAACCTATCATCACTTATTAAAGAGAATGTCATTCCACCAGTGTTTGGTTTTAACCCTTATTAAATATTCCCTGATAATATTTATGTGGAGCTAATCTGGTCCCCTATAGACCCATTGAGCTGTATAGTCTTTCCTCTACAAATATAACAATTTTACACTTTATTATTGGACAGAGAAATATATTCCAGTTTATTTTACTTTGTCAATGATTCAAAGAGTGCTGGTCAGGTGTTTTTGAAATTGTCATAAACATAAATAAAACTCTGTAGCTGTGTGCTGTTGCCTCATTCTTGTGATCCTAGCTGCATAGGAGGCTGAGATCTGAGGATTGTGGTTTAAAACCAGCTGGAACAGGAATGTCCATAAAACTCTTATGCTCAATTAACCTCAAGAAAACCAGAAGTGACACAGTTGCTCAATGAGTAGAGCACTCACTTTGAGCTGAAGAGCAGAGGGACAATGCCCAGTACCAGATCTCAAGCCCCATGAATGACCTCCCAAACAGGGGGAGGAGACAATTTATATTTTTTCTCTATTGTATCCTGCAATCCACAAAAATTATATGTCTCCATTTATTTAGATGTTTGCTTTTATATTCAGCATTGTATAATTTTAAATGATGGTGAGTGAATAGCACTTTAATACATTTTGATGATATGTGAAAATAGCACAAAGAAATTCACAGAAAACAGTTGAAAAATAAAGGGAAATGGGAATGGAGAAAGACAGACACGGGTTAATCAGGCCCTTGATCAATATGTGAGTGTGTGAAATATTTCAATGATTATTTCATACAATTAATATACACCAATTAATAAATATCTTCCAAAGGCATTGGTGTTCAAGTATGACATAAAGGATATATACAGATTCTGTGGTGAAATAAAAGAAACATAGATGAGTAAATACATACTTATAGTAATCGTGTAAAGAAACTAAGAACTTTGGTCAACATCTGAGCGCTCATGACTCATTAGACAAGAAGGCTATTGGTATCAAAGGTAATACTAAAATGTTATACTTGAGCCTATCTTTAAGACTTCTTAATGCTATTGCTTTTGATTCAGTATTCTCTTTGTTGTTGCTGTTAGTGGTGGTGGTGGTGTTAGTCGTGCTTCTTGAACTCTTGGCCTAGACGCTGTCCCTCAGCTCTTCAGCTCAAGGCTAGAGCCATAGCACCACTTTGGGTTTTCTGGTGGTTTATTGGAGATAAGAGTCTCATGGACTTTTCCTGCCCAGGCTGGCTTTGAACTGTGATCCTTAGCTCTCAGCCTCCTGCATAGCTAGGATTGTAGGTGTGAGCCCCAGGCACTGGACTTCAGTCATTATTCTTAGTACGAGGAAAAAATACAAGTGGTTTGGAACCAAGTTGTAGAAGACTAACTTTTTGGCTTCAGAAGAGAGCTGTCAGGTAACTTAAGAGTAGATAGATTTAGCAAAAATTGAACATGTAAGTCCACAAGGAATGCTACAAAACATTTTTGCAAAGTTCCAAAAATGATAAGGATATGGACTGCAATAATTACCTTGGCAATAAAGGACATGTTTGAATATTCTGTCTTTATTGTTACTGTTGTAAATGTACAATGTCATTTTATTCATCTTTGTTGTTGTTTCCTTTATATGTTCTTTCCCCTATGGCATATCCCCTGTGTCACTGTACTCGATTTTGATACCCTGCATCTTGTATATACATGTCTAGTCTGGGGAGGGGAAGGGAAATTACAAAACCCTGAAACAAGGACACAGGATGAACCATTGCAACAAAGATACCCACAAGACAGTATATTGGAAATGAACTTTACCACTTCATGCTGCGAGTGGGGGGAAATAGGATTGTGGGTGCTGGGGAAGGGAAGGGATAGTGAAACAACAACAAGGAAAGGAAGGGGTAACAATGATCAACAAGTAATGTACTCATTGCCTTACTCATGTAACTGAAACCCCTCTGTGCAACATCTTAACCATAAAATAAAATAAAGTAAAATCAAAAAAGGACATGATCGGCAAATAAAGTAAAATGATATCTTACAAACAAATGAAAATAATAATATACATATGTCTATATACATGTGTGAAACCATCTGTATATACATATGTATGTATAAATATATAGGTATTTGCATATATACACATATAAGTATGAATATTTACATAGGTACATATAGTGTGTGTATATATATATATATACATTTATTTAAAGAAACTTGAATCAGAAATACATTAAGAACATATTAATGCCAATGGAAAAGTTTAACCATCATGAATAAATTATCAAAAATTCCAAATATATATCTCTATAGTAATATAACAACAACCAGGGAACATATGGAAAGATCAATACATACCTAGACATTGCATACATTAGAGATTAGTGGAAATAGAAACAAAAATGAGATTGCACTACACAACCATTAAGTAGAAATTGGAATCCATATATATTGGTGCTTGGCACTTAAAATGATATGGTCAGTTTGTTAAACATACTGGCAATCTTTAAGATATTATATATAAAGTTGCTCTGTGATCCAGCATTTTGAAACATAATTTTATATTCAAAATTATTTCAACCTATGTCCAATGAGACACATGTGCAAGAATATACATAGTAAAACCTTTTACAATACCATATAATAAAATATTGAAATGCCCATTGAGGTTGTTATACAATTATACACAGGCAGACAAAATAATATTCTCCATCCATGAGAAAAATTTACATGGACTTACTTTGGAAACAGTAATATTACATGGTAGAAATATATAAAATAGACTACATTTTCTAGTTATATGAGCTTTTTAAAATTGGCACATCTGTAGAGGTAGAATATGAAATAATAACTACTCAAGAGCAGGGTAGGTTGAAATGATGACAGGAAGTGACTACTAATAAATATTGGAGTATTTTGAGAGAGTAGTGATGATAAAATGTTCTAGAACTGAAGGTGATATTGTTACTCCAACCCTTTAACATTCTGAGAATCATTGTACTTTATCAAAGAATTACAGAGTGCATTTGTATTAACATTAGGAAAAATTTTAGAATAGTATTGGGTAAATCTGAGTGATAATTTAGAGTTTAAAATCACAGTATTCTGTAATGCATAACTTTAGTATGTTGATAAATAAGACTATTAATAAAATATAATCTGTAATATATTTTCAAGTCAGTGAATATTCTACAAAATTATGTAAATTGAGGGATGAGATAGGATTGAGAAAGATGAGAGATAATGATCATCAAGAGGCATTGTATTGGCCTGGGAATGTGGCTTAGTGGTAGACTGCTTGCCTTGCATGTGTGAAGCCCTGGGTTTGATTCCTCAGTACTACATAGCAAAAAAAGCTGGAATTGGCACAATGACACAAGTTGTAAAGTGCTAGCATGAGGAAAAGTAGCTCATGGACATCCCCAAGCTCCTGATTTCAAGCCTGAGGACTAGAAAAAAAATTCATTTTATTAAGCCAGTTATTAGTGGCTCACGCCTGTAATCCTAGATAATCAGGGGTCTGAGGATTGAGGCTTGAAGCCAGCCCAGGCAAGAAAGTTTGTGAGATTCTTTTTTGTTGGGGGGGAGGGGTTCTGTCGTGGGGCTTGAACTCTGGGCCTGTGCGCTGTCCCTCAGTTCTTGAGCTCAAGGCTAGCGCTCTACCACTTGAGCCACAGTGCCACTTTTGGCTTTTTTCTTTTTTGTTTATGTGGTGCTGAGGAATCAAACCCAGGGCCTCTTGTATGCAAGGCATGCACTTTCCCAGCCCTGTGAGATTCTTATCTCCAATTAAATCTCAGAAAAATATAAAAGTGCTACTGTGCCTCAAGTGATAGAGTTCTAGTGTTCATCGAAAGAAGCTCAGGGACAGCACCCCACCCAAAGTTTAAACCTCAGGAGAGAAAAAATTTTAAAAAAACTCACTAAACACTATTCATAAACTGCTTTGTCAAACAGCAACTCCCATACAACTGCTTAAAGTTAATTAAAAATATGATTAGAATAAAATACAAGTCATTTTGGGCACCAGACATAGATAGAATACAGGGGACAAAATAAATTTTACATCACACTGTTTGAGTGGAAATTTGTTCTTCAGTCTTCTAACATCATTTTTGAAATTGACAATACTGCCAATTATAGTTCATTTTCCTTTAGGAACAGATTGAATTCTGCTGTCTTTTCATATCAACCCATAGAGGTGATTTTTTTGCTTCTTGTTGAAGTATATCTGGTATTTTAAAGTAGATTTGTCCTAATATAATTTAATTTAACCAATCATTTCATTATCGCAATGTTGGTCAGATTTTTTCCAGTAAATCTTATCCCTTATAATAAATGAGAGCATGCTGTGTCAGTCTCCTATTAATATGAGACAATACTTTATAAAATTAACTTTAAAGGGGAAAAGATTAATTTTTGGCTTCTGATTTTATACATTTCAGTTTATGTTTCTTATCCTCATTGCTTTGGGTTGGTGGTGTCACAGTACCCCATATCAGGAACATGTGATGGAGTATGTGTATTCATGGAAGCCAGGAAGTAAGAAGAGGAGGAATAGGAGTGGGAGAGGGAAAAAGAAGAGGGAGAGGGAGAAGGAAAAGGAGAAGGAGACAGAGAAGAAAAAGTAGGAAGAGGAGAAAAGTACTTGATAATAACATCCTCTTTGATCACAAGTTCTCAGTAACCAAATCTCTACAACTATGCCCACTTGAAAGGGTTCACCTCTTTATGGCAACATAGTGAAAGCTAAGTATTAATCCCAATCCTTAATGATTTCAGATTTAATTTCTAGTGTGGTGGGTAGATATTTCTATACAATTGTGATAACTTCTGTTCTTAAGTACTTACTTGAATTAATCAGAGAAGCTATTTGGCTTGGAGGTGGTTTGGTTATATCATTGCTGCAGAGATGAATGAAATATTTTGAATGAAAATACATTTTATTTAACAGCTAAGAAAGCTTCAAGAGATTTCACTTTGTTACCTTCAAAAATGACTATTTCATCTAACTCATAATGACTTGAATTTTTCATAATTTTATGGCATTTCCATTCAAGTTTTTTCATCTATAGTGAGGTTCTTTCTAGTCGAAGGCAAAATAAATATTATCACAATCATTTATTTCTTATTTTATAAAGAGTAGGTATACTTTGAATTTCCTACCATTCAAAAATGTGTTATATTCAAGTCTATAGGAATAATCAGATAAGTGATGGGATATCTTGCTTTAGTTCAGATTTAAAGTTAAATTTTCAAAGTGCCTAATTGTTCCATATTGGTAATCAAAATGAAAATCAGGCATGTTTTATCCCCAAGTATGTCATTATTTCATATGTGAAAAGGTAAAATGAATGTAATATTAATTCCATGGAAAGAAATCAAATACTTATGCAATGCATCAATTCCATAGATTATGAGATCTATTGATAAAATTAATAAAACCCATATTAAACACATTGCTTAAGACATGAAGCAAATGATAATTTTGTTTTCTAGGTGAAGTTGATACAGAAATCAGAGCCCACACATTCCAGAGATCTGTGTGCTTGAAACATGCCAATTTACACATATGCTTGGCTTATGTCAATGTTATTTGAGGATAACTGAGAATGGGACTACAATAAATATATCACGAAAATGTTTAGCTTTATTTTGTTACTAAATATGCCATTTTATATCTCCTTATTTTATTTGAAAATTCTGGTAAATTTATTTAACTCACATCAACAATAACGAGAAATAAAGAGCACCTAGCTCCTTAAAAGACAATCAATAAGAAAAAAATGACTCTTTTGTTTTCTTCCAAAGCTGAACTAAGCCAGGCCCAAAGAAACATATGTCCCATGGTTTCCCTTATTTGCAATGACTAGTATATGGTTGAGACAAGCAGAAAATGGTCATGTAAGTTGATGTTAGGCAAAATGAACTCCAAGATATGTGTTAAAAATATTTGTTTTCCTTTCATTTGATTGTTTCAGACATATTTATAAAATGATTTTTGTTGCTTTGTATGTCCCTCCCCCACGGTATAACCCCTACTTTCACTGTATTTGATGTTGGTATAGTTTGTGGAGTGTAAGGGAAAAAACACATCATTTAAATACCGATACAGGTGGACCCATTGTAACAATGAGATGTACAAGATGTTATGTCGAAAAAATAACTTTACAATTTTGACATGGGGGCTCACAGGCGGGGGAGGAATGGAAAGGGATGGGAAGGGGAAACAGAGGAGGAGGCAACAATGCTTGTTAAGAAAAGCACTCATTACCTAGCCCATGTAATCGTAACCCCTCTGTAAGGTATTTTCATAATGAAAAACGAATAAATAGAAGAAAAATAAGAAAGAAAAAATGAAACAACAAAGAAAAAATTGAACCTCATTTTGCATATGGGGTTTTTATATTGTGGTGCTTTTAGTTGTGGATTATGTGTGTATTCCATGAATCTGAGCTCTTATCACTAGGGCTACTAGAAGAAAATTTCAAAATCTAAAGCACTTAACACAGTTCTGAAGTTTTTTGTGGGTTTTACTACAGTAGCAACAGGGCATAAACTGTAAAAAGGAAATAATTCTAGTGCTTTTCAGGCAAGAATGTGATGAAAAGCATACTTTCAGCTTCCTAGATGAAATAAGAAGAACACACTTACTAAATGATCAGTCCTTAAATAACAGTGCCACTTTTAAGGCACTCTAGATAATTCAAGTCCTTCATCTCCCCACAACCACTATTGCCATTCCCAAATCATTGTCAAGGTGAATTTCCAGTTCTTTTTAATATTTCAAATGGCTTAGGCGTAACATAAATAGTAATCCAAGTTGTTGAGAAAATTTAATTTAGAATAAGCTAACAAATCAGAGTCAACTCCATAGCATAACCTTTAGGGAAAATGAACTAAGGAATACGGCATGTCCTTTGTAACTTAATAGTAGACATTAAGTCAAAATGCCAGAAACAGGGCTGGAAAGGTGGCTCAGTGGTAGAGCGCTTGCCTTGCATGCCTGAGGCCCTGGGTTCGATTCTTCAGCACCACATAAGCAAAAAGAAAAAAAGCCGGAAGTGGCGCTATGGCTCAAGTGGTAGAGTGCTAGCCTTGAGCTGAAGAGCTGAGGGACAGCGCCCAGGCCCAGAGTTCAGGCCCACGACCAGACCCCAAAATTCCAGAAACAGACTCTACAAGAAGAAAATAGATGTCTTTCATAAGACATATTAAAGATTACCTGGGGACAATTAATTTTACCTAGCTTTTCTATTATATGATAGCATATTTTTGGCTACTAATCAGAAAGACTCAAAAACATTCATAAATATGATATGAAAAATGCATTGTCATGAATGAATGAAATCAGAGAGTAGATGGTTCAAAACCTGGATGGTTCTGTTAAATATTCTCATTATTTTGAATGATCTGATATTTTCACATACATGGAATTATAAATGTATTTTATGTCTTGGCTTGAAACTTTGATTATTTGATCATTGTCTGATACCCAGTGTCAAGAACCTAACCTGAGTTAGAGTGGTAAATATGTGTGTGTTTGTGTGTGTGTGCATTTGTGTGTGTGTGTGTGTCTGCACGCATGTATGTAGAAAGAAGAATCGTCTTGCTCTCAGGGTATATACTTAATCTTAATTGTATTAGTTATACCATATTAATGACAGCAGATAATGGGAATTAACATTTTGGGCCATATGTTTATGTTCCTATGATTGCATGAACAAACTAAAAATTATGTTTGGGGTATGAGTTTTGTGGAAGGTGAGCTGAAAGTATAAACATTTGGAATCTTGAGAAGGATATCAATGGCAATGATTTTAGTGTAAATCAATTTTAGACAACACTTCGAAGGATATGTAATCCTATATGAAAATGAAATATTTACTGATTTTTCCATAGCTACACTATTCTATAAATTTGTAGGAAAACAAGTTATATTATAGAAACATAAAAGTAATGTCAATTATTGAATACAGTTTTGCACTTTAGTTGCTTCAAGTAGAAATACCATTTATTTCTACTGTATAGGAAGGAAAACCTTAAATATTGCAGTTTGTGTGATATTTCACATTGGGAAGCTTTGTCTGTATCTATGTTTTTTTCTTTTGTTTCTGCTTTCCTATTCATAATTCTGTTTCTCATAGTATTCTTCTAAGGATTTTTTCTTTCTCCCAATATGGGGTTTGAACATACCTCATGCTCTCAGTTTGTTTGCTAACAGTAGTCAGTCTACCATTTGAACCAAGACTCCAGCCCAGAAGTTTATGTAGTTAATTGGAGATAGAACCACATAAACTTTCCTACCATCCTGAAAACCATTATCCCCCAAGTCTCATCGTCCTTAGTCACTATGGTTATAGAGATGAGTCATGGACCAAAAGAGTAGATGACATTTCATGTCTTATAGATTCCACGTTTGCTAGTAATTGTAATAATAAACTATGACTGAATGAGTAGCATTAATACTGTAAATACATTACCTCTGAGTTGGTGGAACTGGAACTCCAAGATCAGAGTTGGCTTTTTCTAAGTCCTCTTTCCTTGGCATATCCAAGGCCTTCTACCTCTCTTCGAGAAGACTTCAACTTAAATGCTTCCTTTGAGATTCTGTTTCCAAATGCAGTCAATGGGTTTTTGATCTTTAATATGACTTCAGTAGGACAGTATCCAACACACAACATATTATTTAATGTATAGAAGAAAATCTCTAATAGGAAATTATTCAGTTTGGGGATGGAAGTTATGATTATACTTTTAAAAAATTAGCAAAAGAGGTAAAAGCTTTATTAGAGTTTGTAAAACAAGTATGTAGTCTATACATATGCCAAATTTTTACCCTGGTACACACTTAAATTCCTAGTGGTACTGGAGGATTGAACCCAGAACCCAAACCCTATATTTATGAAACAGCATCTCTACTATTGCCATATCTGCAGATTGTAATTGGATTGCTTATTTTGAGGTAGTATCACTATGCCTGGGACTGATTGAACTGCGGTCCTCCTAATACAAGCAAAAAAACTTTGCACCCAGAAAATGGTTAGAGTTTCAGAAACTTCTTTTTTTGTCTCGGCTTCCTTGGAACTGAAATTCTCAAATCTTTGTTTCCCAAGTAGATAAGATTACAGGTTTGAGCTACTTTATCTAGTAAAGGTATAAAATTTCAAAATATCTTGATATTGCTTGTATTAGTTCTTAAAATATATACATAACCTTAATTTTCTCTCTCTTTTGTTTAGTACTTAAGTTGAAAACATTGGCTTACTTTTCTATTCTTTTCTTCTCTCTCTTTTTTTTTTTTTGCAGATGACTATCTTTGTGAAAATATTGTTCAGAAGGTTTACAATTACATGGGCAAGATAAGAGTACATTTCTTATCACGCATTCTTGCCTCCTCTTTTGTTTCCCCTTCCCATCCCTTCACAGCCTCCCGCTGCCCATCCACCCAAACGTCCACCCCCCCCCCCCCGCACCAAATTGGTAAAGTTCGTTTTCGACATGACAACTTGTACTTCTCATTGATCCAATGGGTCCACCTGTATGTTATTTAAACGACTTGTTTTTCTCCTTCCCCTCCACAAATTATAACGACATCAAATTCAGTGAAAGCAGGGGTTATACTGTGGGGGAGAGGCATACAAAGCAACAAAGAAATAATCTTATAAATGCGTTAGAAACAAATGCATGAAAGAAAAAAAAACATTTAAATACATATCTTAGGGTTCATTTTCCTAACATCACCTTATCTGACCTTTTCTGTTGACTCATACATATACAAAATATTGCAAATAAGGGAAACCATGGGACCTATGCTTCTTTTGGCTTGGCTTAATTCACTTAATACAATTTTTTTCAAGCCTTTCCATTTCCGAACAAATGGGGCAATGTCATTCTTTCTGACGGAGGCATAGAATTCCTTTGTGCATTTATACCACATTTTCTTGATCCATTCATCTACTGAGGGGCATCTGGGTTGGTTCTCTTTCTTTGAAGAGTCCCTGCCTGGTTTTGGGATGAGGGTTATGATGGCTTCATAGAATGTGTTCGGTAGTGAACATTCTCTTTCAATTGCATTGAAGAGTTGGAGGAGTATTGGTGTGAGCTCTGCTTTGAAGGCCTTTTAGAATTCTGCTGTAAAACCATCTGGTCCTTGATTTTTCTTAGCTGGGAGGTCTCTTATTGCTGTTTCTATTTCAATGCTTGATATGGGCCTGTTAAGATGGTTTCACTCATCTTGGATTAGTTTTGGCATGTCAATATTTGCTAGGAAAAGGTCCATTTCTGCCATGTTCTCAAAATTATTAGCATAAAGTTTTGAGAAGTATTCCCGTATAATGTTCTGAATTTTGATTATTCCTGTGGTGATGTTTCCATTCTCCTCTCTGAGTTTATTTATTTGGGTGTGTTCTCTTCTTTTCCTGATAAGATTTGCTAAGGGTCTGTCAATTTTGTTAATTTGTTCGAAGAACCAACTCTTCATTTTGTTGATTTTTTCTATAGTTTTTTTGGATTCTAATTCTTTTAATTCTGATTTAATTTTAATTATTTCTTTCAATCTACTGGATTGGGGTTTATTTTGCTGTTCTTTTTCAAGAAGGTTCAGATGTCTCATTAAATTGTTGGTTTCAGATCTCTCCAATTTGTTGATGTAGGAACTCAGAGCTATAAATTTGCCTCTTAATACTGCCTTTGTTGTGTCCCAGAAGAGCTGGTAATTTGTGTGCTCATTTTTGTTCAATAGCATGAATATTTGAATTTCCTTTCTAATCTCTTCCATGACCCAGTCATGATTCAGCAGAGTCTTGTTCAGCATCCATATGTTACCGGAATTTCTTTGGTGGCTTTTGGTGTTGAGTTCTAATTTTATTCCCTTGTGGTCAGAGAGAATGCAAGGTATAACTTCAATGTTTCTGAATTTGGACAAGTTTGTTTTGTGGTCTAAAATGTGGTCTATTGAGAAAATGTTCCATGTGCTGCTGAGAAAAACATGTATTCTGATTCTGCTGGGTGAAATATTCGGTAGATGTCTGTTAAATCTAGTTGATCTATGCAGCTATTTAGATCTGCGGCTTCTCTGTAGAGTTTTTGACGATTTGATCTATCTAGTGGTGATAGTGGTATGCATCTAATGTCCCCAACAATGAATGTCTTTGGATTTATGTAGGATTTGAGGGAAAGTAGTGTTTCTTGGATAAATTTGGGTGCTCCATTGTTTGGCGAATATTTAGAATTGTAATATCCTCCTGAATGAGAGATCCCTTAATTAGTATGTAGCAATCTTCGTTATCTCTTCTCACGAATTTTAATTTGAAGTCTATTTTATCTGATATTGGGATTGCAACTCCCGCCAGTTTATGGGGGCCGTTTGCTTGGTAGATTTTGTTCCAGCCTTTAACATTTAAAATGTGTTTGTTTTTACGGGTAAGATTTGACTCCTGAAGGCAGCAGAAAGAAGGATCTTGTTTTTTAATCCAACTAGACAGTCTATGTCGCTTAATTGGAGAGTTCAGTCCATTAATGTTGATCGAGAGGACTGCCATGTTATCCACCTTCTTGGGGCATGCGAAAACTGGGTTCTTCCTATGGTTCTTGGATTCTCAGTTTGGGTGCAGTTTCTTAGCCTTTATTGTAGTCTTGTTGGTTTTCTATGTGTAGGACATCTTTAAGAATCTTTTGTAGGGCTGGTTTGGTGGAGATGTATTGTTTCAATTTTTCTTTGCTATGTAAGGTTTTTTATTTGGTCTTCAGTTATGAAGGAGAGTTTAGCTGGG
The DNA here is from genome assembly GCF_019054845.1 of Dipodomys spectabilis. NCBI lineage: Eukaryota > Metazoa > Chordata > Mammalia > Rodentia > Heteromyidae > Dipodomys > Dipodomys spectabilis. The sequence goes on along the minus strand of NW_024871617.1, from coordinate 14,059 downwards.
TACAGTATTCTTGGTTGAGAGTTGTTTGTTTTTAGGGCATGGCATATATATTTCCAGGCTCTTCTTGCTTTGATGGTTTCTGCTGAGAATTCTGAGGTGATTCTAATTGGTTTCCTTTTATAGGTGATTAATCTTTTCTCCATGAAGTTTTAAGGATCTTTTCTTGGTCTGAGTTGATCCTGTGTGGATCATACTGTGACGGTGGGATGTCTTATTCTGGTCTGGTCTATTTGTAGTTACAAAAGCTTCTTGTATCTGAATAGGCCTAACTTTGCATGTTTGGGAAGTTTTCTGCTAGGATCCTGTTAAACAAATTTCCTAGACCATTAACTACTGTTTCTAGGTGCTCTTCTACACCCATTATCCTTAGATTAGGCCTTCTGATGGTGTCTTCCAAGTTTTGGATAGATCTATCATATTTCTTTTACTTGTCTTGGATGTTTGTATCTTCTTTCTCTATAATATCTAGGCTGTCTTCAATCCCCGAGTTTCAATCTTCTGCATGCTCTAAACTGCTGTCAAGACTTTCTACTGTGTTTTTTATTTCTTTTCCTTCTAATTGGTCAGCTTGATGGCTTCAAATTCTTTGCTGAAGTTTTGTTTTAGATCTTGTATGAACTTCTTTATTCCTTAATTTGGTGTTCAGTGTTTATTCTCAAATCACTTAGTTGATTGGGTATGGTTTCCTTGTACTCCCATTCCTTCTGTTGGGTTCCATTCAGCATTCCCTTTGTGGTCTCCCTGACTTCCTTCAGCTCTTCGTTAATGGATCCCATGAATGCATTTAGTGATCTTTGTGTATTCTCATCTTGCTCTCTCAATTCCTGTATTACTCTTTGCTTAGCTTCCTCCTGCTTCCGTTCATGCCATTCCTGTAGTTCTCTTTGAGTGTTCTCAGTCTGTTCACGCCATTCCTGCCTTTCACTTTGAGTATTCTCATGCAGCTCAGGGAAATCCTGTATCAGTTTTGAGTAGCTTCCTCATGCTCATGATATTCCTGTATAAACCTTTGGATTGCCTCCTCTCTCTCCGTATCACACTCATAAAGAGTCCTTTGTAGGTTTTCAATCCTTTCCTCCATTGACCTTTTGTTTGCTTCCTCTCTCTCCCTATCACGCTCATACAGAGTCCTTTGTATGTTTTCAATCGTTTCATTTATCATGTTTGCCAGCAGTGTTTGTAGAGCTATTTGGGAACGCTTGTCTGGATTATTCATTATCTGTTCTGTCCCTAGATTATCATGAGGGGGAGTTGAGATACCCTGACTTGCCATTTTTCTTGTGTTTTTCCGACATACTCTGCCCATTTGGGATGAAAATAACACCAGTTTTGTGCTTGAACACCAACTTAAGGCAAGCATCAACCAAAGTCTGTATTTGCACAGTCAATAGTCTGCAAGTACAATCTAGTTCAACAGATACATCTATTCAACATCAAACAACTATATATTAATGGGCTACGAACCACAAACAAGAATTTGTTAAACCAGAAATTATTAGGTTTAGGGAGAGGTGTAGGTAAAAAATAGGAATAGAGAGGGGAGTCCGGGAAGATGGTGGAGGAGGAGCTGGAGTCTAAATAAGCTCTCGCATAGAAAGCAGTTATAGAGTTCCAGTGGACAGTCCTAAGTCAGAGAATTACACCAAGTGAATCATCACAGGACAGAGAGTTTGGCCAGAGAAGGAAACCCAGGCAAGGAGACACTTCTGAGCCCTTGCCAGCAGCTACCGTGTCGGCGGCAGCTGTGGCGGTGGCAGGCGAGCGCAGCCGCCATACCTGAGCAACAGAGAGTCCGGGAAGAAGGAGCTAGATGCAGCAGGCGAGCAGATTCTACTCAACATCAGCAAGAACCGACAAGAAGCAGACATCTTCATCCTGCAGTTCGCAGACCAGAGACGACCCAGGAACCAAGACTCGGCGTGAGTAGAAGCCTGACGTCCTCACTCCTTCTCAGGGAGCAGAGGAGGGGAGGCCATCCCTTCCCCCCCAGCACCAGTGATCTCCATCTTGGATACTGACAAAGCTCGGAGGAGCTGCTAGCTCCAGCTCAGGCCTTGGAATAAAACGAGTCATTTAGCAGGTCACAATAACTTAATGGCGGCGTGACCTGCCAGACTCAGCTCCACTCAGGGAAAAGTCACCCAGCTCGGGTGCCAGCCCTAGGAGTGGGTTCCTTCACTGGGTAATCAGAGCCAGAGGCTGCCCCTCCCTCTAGCAGCCTGGACAATCAATTGAAATTCAGTAAACAGAAACCCTCAGAATAGCTCCAGGCTGGGCTCTATGAGGTTTTCACAAACCAGCCCTGGAAAAGCTACCAGAACCTAGCCTCATCACTGCATCCCCCTCTTTTGTGATACTCAAAGCAGATCTGTCTCCCAATGAACTAGCCTGGGAGGAGGATCGCCAAATCCTGGGTAAAGCAGAGCATTATACTGCCTGTTCGAACAAACTGACTTAAGAAACCAACCAAGCCACAGGACCACAGGCAGACCAGAGACTCCAACAAGATGCTGGTTACGGACACAAGGGAGATACAGGATTTTTCCCACTCCTCCAAAAAATAAAAATAAAAATCAAAGAAATTTTTGGGATTTTTTTGTTTTTTTGTTTTTGTTTTTTTTTTTTTTTTCTTTTTTCTCTTCTTCGTCTTCTTTTTTTTTTTTTAGTTTTTATTTTTGGTACTTTATATAAAAAATTTTTTTTTTCTTTTCTAAAACTTTTTTCAATCTTTAATCTTTGCCTTTTTGATAAAAAAAAATATTTTTCAGAAAGTTTCCTTTCCTCTTATAATTTTCATTTTGGGGATACGGGAGTGTGCGTTTTTGCTTTCTTTTTTGGTCTTCTTTCTCTTTTTTTTCTCTCTTTTTAAATTATCTTTTTGTTTTTTGTTTAGCTCTACTGAACTTCTCATATTTTTCTTCTTCTTTCTTATCTTTTTCACCTTCTCCTCTCTTTCATTCTTCTTTATGTGACTTAATTCTTGTCCTGCACATCTTCAGATAAACCTGTAGTTGACTATTAGACCCTATCCCCCATTGTGTACACACTTAATCCACAAATTTATTACACAAGTCAAAACCTCTAAGACGTAAATTCCCTAATAGCAGTACTACCTCTTTATACCTATATAATATTTTAAGCATTTTTATTTTTAAGTTTTTCACATCTACTTTATATCCCTCCCCTTCACCAATAAATTCACGTTCTTATCTAAATAGATTGTTATCGAATCTACATAATTTTAATAATTTCTACCTTTCTATTTCTTCTGGACTCTTTTCTTTCTTTTTTTTCTTTTCTCTCTCTCTCTACTTTCATCCTACCCAACCTATTTCCTGCTTTGAGATTAAGACTTAGTTAACTCCCCCAGAGCCTCCCCACATCAATCTATTCCTATCTTTTTACCCACATCTCTCCCTAACCCTAATAATTTCTGGTCTTCCAAATTCTTCTTTGCAGTCCATAGCCCATTAACGTATAGTTGTTTGATGTTGAATAGATGTAACTGTTGAACTAGATTGTATCTGTAGACTATTGACTGTGCAAATTCAGACTTGAGTTGATGCTTGCCTTAAGATAGTTTTCTAGCACAAAACTGGTGCTATTTTTATCTCAAATGGACAGAGAAAGCCGGAAAAACACAAGAAAAATGGCAAATCCGGGTATCTCTATTCCCAATCCCGATAATCAGGGGACGGAACAGATAATGAATAATCCAGAGGAGAATTCCCAAATAGCTCTACAAACACTGCTGGCAAACATGATAAATCAAAAGATTGAAAGCATACAAAGGTCTCTGTATGAGCGTGATAGGGAGAGAGAGGAGGCATTTCAAAAGTTTATACAGTAATATCATAAGCATAAGGAAGCTACTCAAAAGCTGATACAGGATTTGCATGAGCAGCTTGAGAATACTCAAAGACAGAAACAGGAATGGCGTGAACAGGCTGAAAACACTCAAAGAGAACTACAGGAATCCCACGAACCGGAGGAAGCTTATCAAAGAGTAATACAGGAATTGAGAGAAGGAAGACAATACACAAAGATCACTAAAGGCATTCATGGAATCCATTAACAAAGAGCTGAAGGAAGTCAGGGAGACCACAAAATGAATGCTGAATGGAACCCAACAGAAGGAATGGGAGTCCAAGGAAACCATAACCAATCAACAAAGTGATCTGAGAATAAACACTGAACATCAAATTAAGGAAGTAAAGAAGTTCATACAAGATCTAAAACAAAGCTTCAACAAAGAACTTGAAGCCATCAAAGCTGACCAATTAGAAGGAAAAGAGATAAAAAAAAACAAAGTAGAAAGTCTTGACAGCAGGTAAGACCATGCAGAGGATCGAATCTCAGGGATTGAAGACAGCCTAGATATTATAGAGAAAGAAGATACAAACATCCAAGACAAGTACAAGAAATATGATAGATCTATCCAACACTTGGAAGACACCATCAGAAGGCCTAATCTAAGGATAATGGGTGCAGAGTAGCACCTAGAAACAGAAGTTAATGGCCTAGGAACTTTGTTTAACAGGATCCCAGCAGAGAACTTCCAAAACATGCAAAAAGATAGGATTATTCAGATACAAGAAGCTTTTAGAACTCCAAACAGACCAGACCAGAATAGGCCATCCCACCCTCACATTATAATCCACACAGGATCAACTCAGACCAAGGAAAAGATCCTTAAAGCTGTCAAGGAGAAAAGATTAATCACCTATAAAGGAAAACCAATTAGAATCACCTCAGCTTTCTCAGCAGAGACAATCAAAGCAAGAAGAGCCTGGAACGATGTATGCCATGCCCTAAAAACAAACATTTATCAACCAAGAATACTGTACCCAGCTAAACTCTCCTCCATAACTGAAGGCCAAATAAAAACCTTCCATAGCAAAGAAAAATTGAAACAATACATCTCTACAAAACCAGCCCTACAAAAGATTCTTAAAGATGTTCTTCACATAGAAAACCAACAAGACCACAATAAAGGTCAAGAAACTTCACCCAAACTGAGAATCCAAGAACCATAGGAAGAACGCAGTTTTCGCAACAACCAAGAAGGTGGATAACATGGCAGGAACTCACAAATACCTCTCAGTCCTTTCTCTTAATGTTAACGGACTGAACTCTCCAATTAAGCGACATAGACTGTCTAGTTGGATTAAAAAACAAGACTCTTCTATCTGCTGCCGTCAGGAGTCACATCTTGCCTGCAAAAACAAACACATTTTCAATGTTAAAGGTTGGAACAAAATCTACGAAGCAAACGGCCCCCATAAACAGGCGGGAGTTGCAATCCTAATATCAGATAAAATAGACTTCAAATTAAAATTCGTGAGAAGAGATAAAGAAGGTCGCTACATACTAATTAAAGGATCTCTCCTTCAGGAGGATATTACAATTCTAAATATCTACTCGCCAAACAATGGAGCACCCAAATTTATCCAAGAAACACTACTTTCCCTCAAATCCCATATAACTCCAAAGACATTAATTGTTGGGGATTTTAACACACTACTCTCACCACCAGATAGATCAACTCGGCAAAAACTCAACAGAGAAACTACAGATCTAAACATCTGCATAGATCAACTAGATTTAACAGATATCTACCGAACATTTCACCAAGCAGCATCAGAATACACGTTTTTCTCAGCAGCACATGGAACATTATCTAAAATAGACCACATTTTAGGTCACAAAGCAACCTTGTCCAAATTCAGAAACATTGAAATGATATCTTGCATTCTCTCTGACCACAAGGGAATAAAGTTAGAACTCAACACCAAAAGCCACCAAAGAAAGTCTGGTATGACATGGAGGCTGAACAACACACTTCTGAATCACGAGTGGGTGATGGAAGAGATTAGAAAGGAAATTCAAATGTTCATGCTATTCAACAAAAGTGAACACACAAATTACCAGCTCCTCTGGGACACAACAAAAGCAGTATTCAGAGGCAAGTTTATAGCTCTGAGCGCCTACATCAACAAATTGGAGAGATCTGAAACCAACAATCTAATGACACATCTAAACCTTCTTGAAAAAGAGCAGCAAGATAAACCCCAATCTAGTAGACGGAAAGAAATAATTAAAATTAAATCAGAATTAAATGAATTAGAAACCAAAAAAGCTATAGAAAGAATCAACAAAACAAAGAGTTGGTTCCTCGATAAAATTAACAAAATTGACAGACCCTTAGCAAATCTTATCAGAAAAAGAAGAGAACACACCCAAATAAAAAAACTTAGATACGAGAATGGAAACATCACCATGGAAACAACCAAGATTCAAAACATTATAAGGGAATACTTCTCAAAATATTATGCTAATAAGTTTGAGAACTTGACAGAAATGGACCTTTTCCTAGCAAATATTGACATGCCAAAACTAAACCAAGGTGAGTTAAACCAGCTTAACAGGCCCATATCAAGCATTGAAATAGAAACAGCAGTAAGAGACCTCCCAGCTAATAAAAGTCCAGGACCAGATGGTTATACAGCGGAATTAAACAAGGCCTTCAAAGCAGAGCTCACACCAATACTCCTCCAACTCTTCAATTCAATTGAAAGAGAAAGTTCACTACCGAACACATTCTATGAAGCCACCATAACAAAACAATGTTTCTTAATTTATAAATGCAATATATTTATAGTATAAGTCAGTGCCTTCTTAAGTATGAGAAGAGAAGGAAGACAGAAATGTAAAAGATGTCAGATATAATTTTGACAGCATACTAGGTCTCCATAGAAATTTTGTAGGTGTCACTTCATGTTATCTTCCTTCCTTAAATCTTGCTTTATTAAAACCCTCTGGGTGGATATTGGTTGTACTACTGGTAATGTTCTCCAGGAAATGAAGCTGATTTTTGCAAACTGATGGTGTGATAAATAAAGGAATGTTGAGAATGAGGACTGATATTGTCACATAATGAGAGACCAGGTTCAACTGCTGAACAGCAAAACAAAGCAAAGTTTCAAGTCTGATGATTCATCTTGGAAGATACATAGATAGCTACATGTACATATACATATACCTGCATGCATGAAATAGTAGAATATTGAGAAACTTGGCCTGACAATTATTAGACTATATCAAACTGGTTGCAGGAAAGGTAGAGTAAAATACCAATAGTTTAGCATAGATTTTTGGAAAGGATGAAAATTCTTCCTTGATTATATACTTTACAAATATCCTTAATATATTTTAGGTTTTTTTATATTGTAATGGGATCATCTATACAATGCTGACATTTGGAATTAACCAAAATATGCAACATGGCTGGGCACTGGAGGTTCAAGGATGTAATCTTATCATGTTAAGAGATTGAAATCTGATTATTACAGTGTGAAACCAGCCTGCGTAGAAAAATTCATTAGATTCTTATTTCCAATTAACCACAAGGAGAAATGGAGTTCCAGTTCAAATTGTATGCAGAGCACTGGCCTTGAACACAAAATCACCATCCATGCCCTGAGTTTAAGCCCTAGGATCAACAGAAACAAAAACACAAAATACAACATGGAGTTAGATATTTTATAATGAAACACATTATTAGAAAACTAGATTTCTGTGTTAGCTTTATAACCTACAATAATCAGTGATATTGTCCATTTATTAAGCATAAATGCTTACTCAGATTTACAAGTTGGAAGGTTTCAGTGTATGTAAAGTTGGTTTTATTGTTTTGGTGGTCTGTGACAAGACAAAGTCAAGGTGGGGAATGTGTCACAGACAAATGTTTTTGACCTAGAATGATTAAAGGATAAAAGAAGAAAGTAGATATAATCTATATTCTCATGGTTTCACTCTGAAGAACTTACTCTCCAAAAGAACTATTCAGATATTCTCCACAGTATGGGGGGAAATGGAAAGTCATTTTTCTTTAACACATAGGTCTTTCTGGGCATTCTAAATTCAAATGGCTACATCTACACCAGTGATAATAACTTATCCAGGGGTGGATGCAACTCGATATTTCTATAAATTCTAATCAGATCTTAGCAGACGAAATATTTTATGGAATTCCTATTAAAATATTTTCTGCACACTGACTGAGTCTCCATACTACAGATGTGTATATCTGTGTATTTGTATGTGTGTGTTTTAATAAACTAATATAACAATGTACCTGATAAAAAGTACTCCTATGGCCATTTTTTCTTCTCAGATCATGAAAGCCTGCCAATTTCCCAATCAAATCCCATCCAAGATTCAAACGTTAATGCTGTCCCAAAAGTTTTGCATGGAAACCCAAGTACATCCACGTCATTTCAGATGGCCATGGTATAGGAAAATTTTAAGGTTTTTCAATTATGTTGTCACCAAGGATACAACATAAAATATTTCTTTAGAAAATACCTAGATTATAGAATACTTTAGCCAGAAAATTGAAGGAGTATAATTTATGGGATTTAATTTAAATATTTAGTCACTTAAATGGATATTCTATATCCACATTTCAGAGCCTTACTAAACTACATAATTGCAAAACTAATCTATTACCATATTCCATGAAGACAGGCCTTGCTGAAAACAAACCAAATGTGGTAAACAAATTAACATGTATGCCATTTACAAATGTTGCTCTTCTAAAGGATAGAAGTGACAGAGCAATTAATGCCTGTGAGCAGCTGTTTCTAAGGAGTATGGAAAGTGATTACCTTGCACCATAAGTGGAAAAATCCACAGATATTTCAGGTTGTGTTTCATTGTTGGCATTTGTGAGATATATTTTGGAAAGCACAATGAATGAAAGCATGCTGTTTTGTAAAACTTTGCTGGCTGACACAACAGGGAAAAAATTTATTGAAATGCTTCAAATGAGAAGACAGAATAGGGTGGGTTACGATGTGGTATGAAGCTTTAAATACAGACTGAAGCAAACCAAAGAATGGGAAAAATAGTTTTTCCTTAACAAATGTTTTCTGAGTATATCGTGCTATACATTATAATGATTAAATGATCATTTCTTTGGAAAGTAAGGAAAAATACTATCACTTGTTGAATTTCTTTTTAAAGTGAATCTTAGATGACAAGGATGAAGAAACTTAAATGGTTGAATCAAATATTATCATGTATTACTTTAATTTTTGTTTAAAATTTAAAACAAACTGATAGACTATTAGTCCATCAAATTTATAGAGTGAATTGTCTGGAGTATACTTTCTTTTGTTCCTATTTTGTGGGAGGTGATATAAATATTTTTTTCTCAGAAAGAGCACATGGTTTTAACCATTACCCACAAAATTTATGCTGTAATAGAATCAGAGACAATTTTTTTTACTAAATTAAAGACAATTGTAGGCTAATTTTATGCCAACACAAAATTAAACACCAATGACATTTTTCACGGAACAATCACTCATAAAAAATCATGAAATAATAATATATAAATCCATGTCAATTTCTTTTGTCGGTCGTGAGATTTCAACTCTGGGCCAGGGCACTGTCCCTCAGTTCTTCAACTCAAGGCTACCACTGTATCACTTGAGCCAAATTGCTGTTTCTGGTTTTTAGGTGGTTTATTGGAGACAAAGTTCTCACAGACTTTTCTGCCCATGCTGGCTTTCACCCACAATCCTCAGATCTCAGACTCCTGATTAGCTAGGATTACAGTTATGAGCCACCAGTGCCGGCAATATTTATATCTGAAATTTGTCAGTGGAACAAAAGTTACAGAAACTGTTATTCTTATTACTAAAGGACTTCACATTGACAGGTGTAATGACAAGAAGAAAAACGATAAATATTCACAGAGGCACAAAAATTCCTTAGGTGCCTCGTTAGACAACACTTTTTTTGAGAGACTGCATGTTGTGTGAGTGGTTTTCAACCAAATCGACTGTAGAAGGTATTGGACCCTAAACAACACTGACAATTGCCCACTGACAAAAACCCACTCCTCTATGACAGATTTAGCAAGGACTATCATGGAGATTCCTGTTAGGGACATGATGAAAAATTTATATGTTAGTTGTGATTACAGAACTTTTTTACACCTGTCACTCAGCCATTAACTGTATTTAACGTAGATCCTTTGCTCTAACTTATATTTTCTTGGCTCAGGAAATTGTTGTTATTTGTGAAAACTTGGCTGTTCACAACATAGACATGAGTTTTTAATCCTTTTGAAATTACTGTCTGCACAGAGTTCTATGAGATGAACTTCTCTTAACCACTGGAATAAACTTACTCTGATTCAAACTTAGACATCAGCTAGCTTGTTCTTGCTCCCAGAAAACCATCTGTATAGACGTCTTTACATGTAAAACAGATCCTCACTTACTTGCAAAAGTCTGTCAGTGAGTCAATCCTAACTCACCCAAGTGAGGTTAATTCCTCTCCCATGCTTCCTTTACATTAAAAATGGTAAGAACTGTTCCACAATGCACATACTTTTTAATGTGAAGTGTGACTCCTATTTTCCATAATGTGAATCAAGCAGAGGAATCAGTTTATGATGCGAAAGAGCCTTTCAAAGAGTCTTAGACCTTGAAAATTATCCTGAGTATAATTTTTGGAGAAATATCTCTTTTCAAAATAGAGGACTCAATTATCTTTTATATTGTGATGGTACTGGGGTTGGAACTGCTGGTCTTGAGCTCTATCTGGGCTTTAATTCTCAATGTTTGCTCTATACCACTTAAGCCACACCTGCACTTCTTCCTTTTACCACAACTGGAGAAAAGAATCTCTTAGGTTTATCTACTTGGAATAGCTTCATATTGCAATTGTCAAATTTGAACCTACCAAGTATCTAGATGTAAGCCACTGGTGCTCTGCTACAACTCAATTCTAAATAATAAATAATTACAAAAATCTGAGAAAAATATTTGTTTAATTATTTATGTGTTGTCTTATAAACCAAATCACTTGCTACTGGAAGAGAAAAAGAAGATAGAGATGAATATGGAGGAGCAAGACCCAAAGAAAGAAGAAGGAAAGGGAGGATAAAAGAGGGAAGGAGAAGGGAAGGGAGTGTAGGAGAGGAGGGGGCTGAGTAGAATTGTCTTCTCCTCACTAAGGTATTGTTGGACAATCAGTGCTTTTGCATTTATGTAGCCAAAGCTTTCTATTTTTGGTAGTAGTAAGCTGAGACATAAAATACCAATTTACAGGTAATAACTTGCTACTGTGCTTCCTCCTGCACCAAGGAAGCCACAGTTAGATTACTGTTAGAGAGAAGGCAAGAGTAATCAGTTTAATTGATTCTGAGAAACAATAATTGACATGCAAGGAATGCTCCCTTGTATGGTGAAATCAAGCATCACTCTTGTTCCCTGCTCCAGTCTTCCTCTCAACAAGAACAGCAAAAACAGAAGAGGAAGGAGATATCTGAGTAATGATCATCTCTATTTTTCCTCATCCCTTGGCCACTCAAACAATAAAGCCAACGGAGAATTAACCTGAGCTAGTGGGAGAAATAGGGGGAAAAGTTCAGTCTAACAATGTGACAGTTGTCAAGTAATTGGGATGGCATTTCAAATACTGAAATAAACTTTTTAAAATTATTAATAAAAAGTAACTCGAAATTTATTGAACATTTAGAAGAATACAGGTCTCACTACATAGTGGAATGTGCATTATTAAAACTGACTCCTGCTTCTATCATCAGAAATTAAAGATCTTCCCTAATATTCCAATACTAGGCAAATTACCCTTGATATTCACTTATACTGTGTGGATATAATGCAGAAAACATGACTTTAAATTTAGACCGGTGAAGTGGTAGGTAATGGAAATTCATGATGGATAGCATAATGCTGAAAGCATGGAAATTTTTTTCCTTCTGTTTTCCATGTGTAGAGAAGAAAAAAGCTCTCTTGGATGTCCCTGAAAATCCATTTCTAAATGTAGGACAGAAGGTGAATAGTAAAGGAGACCTATCTCAGCCATTCAGAGATTAGAAATGTGGAGAACTATCCTCATTTTTGTAGGTCAAACATGGAAGAGAAGATGTGGCAAGTCCAAAGCCAAATTTCAAAGGCATGAAGTTAAAACAAGTCTTAATAGGGAATCTGGGTTTAAAGAGAGTAGGGAGGAATAATGGAGAGGGAAATGGTGGACTAATACATTCATAGTACTCAATGTACTTGTGTGAGGATATAAGTAGTAAACTTGAAGGGATAGGTGGGGTTGGGGTAAGGGAAGGAAGAAAAATGGAAAGTTTGACAATGATCCAGATGTATTGCACATTGAAATGCACATACACTCTATTCAACATTGAAATGATGAAGCGAAATCCATTTGCACAACTAGCTAAAGATTAAAAATTTTTTGAAGTTTTAATATTGAGAGACCAGAAGCCTAAACCTTTAGAGATAAACAAGAGGATAGCATTGACATATTGTTGAGGCTTGTGCTCCTTTCAATATGCAAAATTTAATAAGTGTTGTCTGGGCAAATGTAAATTTTATTTTACCAATTCCTTTTTCAAATTGCTTAAAATATAGAGAATCAAATTCCAATATTACTTCACTTCTAATAAAAAAAAATTTATAGACCTTTAGTTTTCTCAGTTGTTTCTAAATATCTTAGTGTAATGCATTGGAAATAATTTCATTCTCATTTAATTTTAAATTTGAAATCACTAAATTCTTTTAAAATCCTCTCACTCGGGCACAGGTATGGATAGATAACTGACGTGGGCAGAATCAGGATTATTCAGAAGGCTGTAAATGGATCCTTACCTAGTTTTCTCTCTGCTAGATCACAGAGTACAGACTGCCCTAATTGGAAAAAGTTAGCCTTCCCAAGTTTTCTTCGTATAAACACTCTATCAACATTTTGTTGTTAGAGAATTATTCAAGAATAGCTATATGTTATTGATAATGACTGAACATTACAGAAAGGTTAGGGAAAACCCTCTACACTTCAGTGAGGTTGTGAATTGTGCTTCATAAAGTGTTATGAAATGGCTCCATGAGAAATCTAGCAACCTCATTTCTAAAAAGTCCTTGCATGGTTACTCTTTCTAATAATGTCTCAATTCAAGTAATTCTCCTTGGAGTTCCATACTACTCAATGATGCTGTATTAGCTCCTTGTTATATTTTGCAGACCGGTGTTGGTAATGAAATTTGTGCTTTCCGAAATTGCTCTCCCAATTCCATCCACAAAATGCAGACAAATATTCTGAAAGAGTCAGAGGAAGATGGCGGAGGAGAAGCTGCAGGCTAAACAAGCTCTGGCATAGAAAGCAGCTTTAGTGTTCCAGTGAATAATCCTAGACTAGAGAATCACAAGAAGTGTGCCTTCACTGTACAGAGAGTTTGGCAAAAGAGGGAAAATCCAGGAAGGTAACAGATCTGAGCACTTGCCCTTGGCCGCAGATCTGGCCAGGGGTGGCGCCAGCAGCAGCTGCCTTTGCTGCCATACCAGAGAGAGTCTGGAACAAAGGCACCAGATGCAGCGGGTAGGTGGATTCTACTCAAAACCAGCAAGAACTGACAAGGAGCAGATATGTTCATCCTGCAGATCACAGACCAGAGACTATGCAAAAACCAAGATTCTGGCATGCAGGAACCAAGACTCTGGCGTGAGTAGAACCGTGACATCTTCACTCCTTCGCTGGGAACATAAGAGGGAAGGCTGCCCCCTTACCTCCCGCCCCCCCCCCCCCCCCCCCCCGCCCCGCCATCACCAGAGATCTCCATCTTTGATTCTGACAAAGTCCCGGCTGAGCAACTAGCTCCAACTCAGGCCTTGGAAGAAAACAAAAAAGTCATTTAGCAGGTTAGAAGAACCTGATCTGACCTGCCAAGTTCAGCTCCACCCAGGGGAAAGTCATCCAGCTTAGGCAGGGTATCCTCTGCCCCTGGAGGAGTGACTTTCTTCATTGGGTAAACAGAGCCAGTAGCTGCCCCTCCCTATAGCAGCCTAGACAAACAATTGAAATTCAGTAAACATTAACCCTGAAAATGGCTCCAGGCTGGACTCTGTGAGTCTCTCACCAGCTAGCCCCTCAGGGAAAAGCTATTGTTTGCTGAAAGGCTTCAACCATACCCAAAACCTCGCCTCATCACAGCATTTCCAAACTAAAGAAAACAGCC
>NW_024871616.1:0-22835 GCF_019054845.1 Dipodomys spectabilis | reverse complement strand
GATCCCTTTTTTATTTGTATCTTTTCTTATTGCTGTAGTTAGTCATTCTAATACTAGATTTAAGAGAAGCAGACGGAGTGGACATCCTTGTCTCCTTCCTATGTTAAGAGAAAATGTCTTTAGTTTTTCACCATTAAGTATAATGCTGGCTGTAAGTTTGTCATATACAGCCACTATTGTATTGAGGAATGTTCCCTGGATTCATAGTTTTCCCAGAGCCTTCATTATAAAGGGGTGTTGGAGCTTGTCAAATGCTTTCACTGCATCTATTGAGATAACAATGTGGTTCTCACCCTTGCTCTTGTTGATGTGATGTGTTACATTAATTGATTTGCATATATTGAACCAGCTTTTCATCACTGAAATAAATACTGATTGATCGTTGTGTGTGAGTTTTGGATGAAATGTTGATGTCGATTGGCCAAAATTTTGTTGAGGTGTTTTACATCAATGTTCATCAAAGAAATGGGTTTATAGTTCTCTTTCTTTGATGAGTCCCTGCATCGCTTTGGGATGAGGATGATGATGGCTTAATAGAAAGATTTCTGTAGCGAACTTTCTCTGTCAATTTCATTGAAGAGTTTTTGGTGTATTCGTGTGAGCTCTGGTTTGAAGGCCTTGTAATATTTCTTTTTAAATCCATCTGGTCCTGGGCTTTCCTTAGATGGGAGGTTTCTTATTGCTCTTTCTATTTCTATGCTTGGTATGGTCACGTTGCTTGATTTATCTCATCTTGGTTGAGTTTCTGCAAGTCGATATTAGCTAGGAAAATGTCCATTTCTGCCAGGTTCTCAAACTTATTAGCATAATGGTTTGAGAAGTATTCCCTTATAATGTTCTGAATCTTGGTTGTTTCTGTGGTGATGTTTCCATTCTCATCTTTGAGCTTATTTGGGTGTTTTGTCTTCTTTGGTAAGAATTGCTAAGGGTCTATCAATTTTGTTAAATTTTTTGAAGAACCAATTCTTTGTTTTGTTGATTCTTTATATGGTGTTTTTGGATTCTAATTCATTTAATTCTGATTTAATTTTAATTATTTCTTTCCATTTCTTGGATTGGGGTTTATCTTTGCTGCTCTTTTTTAAGGAGGTTCAGATGTCTTATTAAATTGTTGGTTTCAGATCTCTCTAATTTATTGATGTAGGAAATCACAGCTATAAACTTGAATCTCTGTACTTCCTTTGCTGTGTCCCAGAGGAGCTGGTAATTTGTGTGTTTATTTTTGTTGATTATCATGAACATTTGTATTTCCTTTCTAATTTCTTCCATGACCCATTTGTGATTCAACAGTGTTGTTCAACCTCCATGTGTTACAGGACTTCATTTGTGGCTTTTGGTGTTGAGTTCTAATTTTATTCCCTTGAATGCAGTTTCTCACCCTTTACTGTGGTCTTGTTCATTTTCTATGTGTAGGACATCTTTAAGTATCTTTTGTACAGCTGGTTTGGTGGAGATTTATTGTTTCAATTTTTCTTTGAAATGGACTCTTTTTATTTGACCTTCGGTTATGAAGGAGGGTTTAGATGGGAACAGTATTCTTGGCTGATACTTACTTATCTTTAGGGCATGGCATACATCATGCCAGGCTTTTGCTTTATTCATCTCTGCTGAGAAATCTGAGGTTATTCTAATTATTTTCCTTTTAGAGGCGACTGATCTGTTCTCCTTGACAGCTTTAAGGATCCTTTCCTTGGTATGAATTGATCCTGTGCAGATTACAATGTGACGGTGGGATGTTCTGTTCTGGTCTGGTCTACATGGGGTTCTAAAAGCTTCTTGTATCTGAATAGGCCTATATTTTTGCATGTTTGGGAAGTTCTCTGCTAGGATTCTCTTAAATAAATTTCCTAGACCATAAACTTCTGTCTCTAGGTGCTCCTCTACACCCAGTATACTCACATTCGCCTTCTAATGGTGTCTTCCAAGTGTTGAATAGATCATATTTCTAGGATTTGTCTTGGATAATTGTATGTTCTTTCTCTATAATATCCAGACTGTCTTCAATCCCCAAGATTCAATATTCTGCATGGTCTAACTTACTGTCAAGTCTATCTACTTTGTTTTTTTATTTCTTTTCCTTCTAATTGGTTTACTTTGATGGCTTCAAATTCTTTGTTGGAGATTTGTTTTAGATATTGTTTCAACTTTACTTGCTTAATTTGGTGTTCAGTGTTTATTCTCAAATCACTTAGTTGATTGGTTATGGTTTCCTTGGACTCCCACTCCTTATGTTGGGCTCCATTCATCATTCCTTTTGTGGTCTCTCTGAATTGTTTCAGCTGTCTGTTTATGGATTCCATGAATGCCTGAATTGATCTTCGTCTATACTCATCCCGCCCTCTCAATTCCTGTATTACACTTTGATAAGTTTCCTCACATTCACACAATTCCTGTAATTCTCTATGACTGTTTTTAGCTTTCTCATGTTATCCCTGTATTTCTCTTTAACCGTTCTCAACCGGCTTATGCAATTCTTGTTTTAATCTTTAAGTAGCTCCCTAATGCTCACAAGATTCCTGTATTAATTTTTGTTTGCCTCCTCTCGCTCTCTATCATACTCACACTGAGTCCTTTGCAAGTTTTCAATTATTTCATTCACCATGTTTACCAGCAGTGTTTGTAGAGCTTTTGATAACTCTCCTCTGAATTATTCATTAACTGTTCTGTCACCTGATTATCATGAGTGGGAGTTCAGACACCTGGACTTGCCATTTTTCTTGTGTTCTTCCAGCTTATTCTGCCAATTTGGTATAAAAGTAACACCAATTTTCTGCTAGAATACTATTTTAAGGTAAGCATCAACCAGAGTCCTGTAGTCGCACAATCAAAATGGCTTCAAATACAATATAGTTCAACAGATACAATCTATTCAACATCAAACAACCATGGATTAATGGGTTACAAACAGCAAAGAAGGATTTGGCAAACCAGAAATTATTAGCTTTAGGTAGAAATGTGGGGAAAAATAAGACTAGAGGGATGTGGATAGATTAAAGGAAAGTAAATTTAACCAAGTCCTAATCTCTGAGAGGGAAATGGATTGGGCAGAATTATAGGAAAGATATTTTAAAGAAAAAATGGGAAAACAAAAATTCAAGCTTAAGAAGTGAAACACAATTTATATACGTTTAAAGAAATGATATTAAGAGAAGAAAAGAATAGGACAAGAAGAGGGGAGGAGAGAAAGGAGACATGAAAAATTAAAAAATAATTTTTTATATTGGTTACTAGAAAATTATGTAGGTATAAAGAGATACAACTGCTCGTAAAGAATTTAAGCCTAAGAGGTTGTGAATTGAGTAATAAATTTCTGTATTAATTATGTACAAAATGGGGGATAAGGTGTAATAATTGACAACAGGTATATATCTGGGGATGAGCAGAACAGCAATTAAGCCATGCAAAAGAAAGAGAAAATATGAAAATATTAAAAAGGACCAAAAGGTCAAAAGATATTAAACACACATACACACATACACCAAAAA
This sequence comes from Dipodomys spectabilis, assembly GCF_019054845.1. Taxonomy (NCBI): domain Eukaryota; kingdom Metazoa; phylum Chordata; class Mammalia; order Rodentia; family Heteromyidae; genus Dipodomys; species Dipodomys spectabilis. The sequence continues at coordinate 19,350 of NW_024871616.1, read as the reverse complement.
AAATTATGAGAAAAATATTTACAGAAAACACTTTAAAAATTCAAATTTAAAAAAATCATAAAAGAGTTCTTTGGTTTTTTGAGTTTTTTTAGGGGGGTGGGGAATGGGAAGAACCTGTATCTCCCCTGTGTCCATAACCAGTCTCTTCATCGAGTCTCTGGTCTGTTTGTGGTGTTTGGTTTTCCTATAGCTTGATTGGTTTCTTAAGTCAGTTTGTTTGGGCAGAAAATGCTCTGTGTTAGGCAGGATTTTGTGATCCTCCTCCCAGGCTAGTTCAATGGGAGGGAGATCCCATTGAGTATCCCAAAAGAGGGAAATGGCAATTTCCTCTAGTTTGGAGAAGCTGTGATGAGGCTAGGTTCTGGGTAGATTTGAGGCCTTTCAGCAAACAGTAGCTTTTCCCTGAGAGGCTAGCTCCTGAGACACAGAGTCCAGCTTTGAGCCATTCTCAGGATTTATGTTTACTGAATTTCAATTGTTTGTCTAGGCTTCTGTAGGGAGGGACAGACTCTGGCTCTGTTTACATGGTGAAGAAAGTCACTTCTCTGAGGGCAGAGCTCTCCCTGCCTGGGCGGGGTGACTTTCCCCTGGGTGGAACTGAGCCTGGCAGGTCCCTTCTAGTTCCTGTGACTTGCAAAATGACTCTTTTGTTTTCTTCCAAGGCCTGAGTTGGAGCTACCTGCTCAGTGGGGCCTTTGTCAGTATCAAAGATGGAGATTTCCAGTGGTGGAAGTGGAGATGGCTGGCATTCCCACCTCTGCTTCCTGAGAAGGTGTGAGTATTTCAGGGTTCTACTCCTGTCAGAATCTTAGTTCCTGGGCACTCTCTGGTCTGCAATCTGAAGGATGAAGGTATCTGCTCCTTCTCAGTTCTTGCTGGTGTTGAGTAAAATCCCCTGTCCCCTGTGTCTGGCACCTTTGTCCTGGGATCTCTCTGTTGTAGAGATGATGGCTATGGCCGCCACTGCTGCTGCTGAAGACACAGCAGATAGCAAGTGCTCAGATCTGTCTCCTTGATTGGATTTTCCCTTTCTGGACACACTCTCTGTACTGTGATGGCACATTTGGTGTGATTCTCTACCCTAGGACTGTTCACTGGAACACTAAAACTGCTATCTATGAGAAAGCTTGTTTAGCTTTCAGCTTCTCCTCCACCATCTTCTTCAGAATTTCCTTAACACTTTATTATGACATGATATTGTGACATCATATTGACATTGTGATATTACTCTACCATTCTGTTTTCACACACCTATTATGACATCACATGTTAGAAAACTCATGGGTTTTAGGACTTCTATCTCCTTCCTTGAATTCTTTCCCTCATTGTAAACTAGTAGCAATTGAAATCAGACATGTGATTGTAATATTACAAACTCATAATGACATCACTATTCCATGGGTGACCTCATGACCACAGTGATATCCCAGACCTATTGCATCACATTGCCATTGTGACATCATCATCACATTGTGACGTTTTAATCAGTTATGACCTCTTAGCATCTCTGAAACAGCATATGGCCTTTGTGACAAAAAAATTCAGTTGTTTACCCATGTATTCATTGTGGTCTAACAATTGAGATCAGTTATACCATTGTAATATTACAAACCCTTCGAAGCAGAATCACCAGTGTGACATCATTAACCAGTCCTCTCCTCATAACTTTGACATGATGCCCTTCTGATACATAAACCTTTTTGATCTGATAATCTGTTTTTTTACTTATTTCAGGTATGACATGTGATATTAGAAATGCACTCTGATATCATGAAAATTATGTCATCACTTTGTCAGATATCATGCACATTGTAATCCATTGTGACATTACATACTTGTTGGGAGTTCATAACGTTTGGGCTAATGCATAACTTTGTAGATCTCACAATCCCATTCTGGATTCATATTCTCACTTGAAGTTAAGGAAAATTGAAGTCTAGCATGCCATTGTGACATCATCAATCCATTGTGACATCATAAACCTATTGTGACCTCACCACCATTATGGCATCACCAACTAATTATGATATCAAAATATTATTATGACTTGATATTGTGACATCATATTGCCATTGTGATATCATTGTCCCGTTGGGTTTTGCAAACCTATTATGACCTCATAACATTTTACTAAATTCGTGGCCTTTGACACTATTAACTTGTAAACTTGTATACTTACGTTGCATAAAACACAAGACAATCTAATAAGGCACATTGAGGATAACTTTATTTACGCTAGTAATGGGCCTGCATTTACCTTGTCCTGCGCTGTACAGTCATTGACAAGCCAGCCCCAAACACCACATCTCAGACCTCCAATGGGCAGCCCTGCACAGAGTTAATTAGTGTGCAAACCACCAACCCCCCAAATTATCATCTCGAAACTCCACACTTCAATAGGTAAGGCTTTTTCCTTTTCTCTTACTCCCTTCTTCTTTATAGACATGTCCTTCATTTCCCTTTTCCCTTCCATCACTTCCTTCTTCTCTTTAGGCCTCTCCACTATCCACAGGCCTATACTTCTCTGGCCTGGTGTCCAATTGGCATCCTTCTCCTCTTGCACTCCCTCAAATTCCTCTTCTACCAAGTCTTTCCCCTCCTGCTATCTCACCACTTCCTTCCTTCAAGGTCTTCACTTGATTTTCTCCAATTCCATTGCGCTGACCATGCAGCCTATATATAGGTTGAACCCCTCCCAGACCCAGTGGGTCTCTTGCCTAACAGTTTTCAACCATCACTTCATGAACTGCACATTCCTCAATAACTTCTTCACAGCTCATTTGAGGATGACATCCTACCTCCTCCAGCAGCATGCCCTGTCCCCGTTTGTGGCATGACCCATGCACTCCTGTGGGCCAGGACATGGGGCCACATTGATTAGTGGGTCATGCTGATTATTAGGGCTTTGCTGCTTTATACATCCCCTACTGGTTTTCATGTCAAATCAAATCCTTGATTCCTTCTTACCAAATCCTAAAAATTCCCATCTCTCCACCCAATGAACAGCCTTAAAATGTAAATTTAATTGTAAACAAGTAAATTATAGAAACCACACTAGTTATTACTAATTAACACTTAGTAAGTCTTATCCTTAAGGGATCCTCTGAGTGTCTGCACAGTCCATCTTGTAGCCTTCTCTGTATATGGGTCCACTGCCTATTTCACTAGAGACTGATGGATCTAATGCTGTTTTTCGTGCTAATATAAGGCAACAGTGAAGTTAGCACGACCAAGTAAGGTCCTTGCTACTTCGGTTCCAATTCAGGAGTATGATGCAGTTTTACACACACCAACTGTCCAGGCAAGGGAGAGTGGGTGGAGTTTCTTTCTTTTCTTTTTTCAACTCAATTTCTTAGTTTATTTCATTTACTTGAGGTCTAGCGTTTGAATTTAATGCTGAAGTGAGACTTGCTATAGAATACACTACATTACTCTCCCCAAAGAAATTTTCCTTCCAACTGGATTTAATTTCTTATTTTATATTTGAACTTTTTTTATCGTCATCCTAATGTTTATTTATTTTTAAACAGTTTTCATTATTATTATCTTTAATTAGTTTTACAAAGAAGTTCCCATCCTACAAAACAGTACATGAATACAAGGTGTCTGACAACATTGTCACTCATCCCTCATAACCCTTCCCTTCTCACACGTTTTGGAAAATTGAGATAGGTGATTACATATATTTCACATATTTCACAGTATTGTGGAATTGTGATACTTAGTAAAGTCACAAACACTTTTTAATCTTGACAAGGCAAATTATTGTTATCATGGTCTAAAGTTTGTTAATTCTATGAGCTTTGACAATCCAAATTATTTTTCCCACCTCAGATGATGTTTACATTTTTTTCCTTTTGCTTAGTGTAGGCTATTCCCTCTTTCCCTCTTTCCCACTCATTCCTCCCTTCCCATCAGTGCGTTTGGGTTGGTTAGTTATTTTTCTTCTATGTCCAGTGCAGCTGATGGGCCACTTTGTTGTATGTTGTTCCATTTTCCACTTATTGTGTTCCTCCTCCTGGCTTCCCTCCATTGTGTGCATGTTTCTACCATCTACATGGTCAAGAACATGGAGTCATTAATGGTGATACAACAAAATGAGTGGCTGTCCTTTGTTTCTCGACTCCTGTTTACTTTGTCATACCTTCTTGCGTTTTGGCTTTAGCATCCACATATCAGGTAGACCCTGTGCGGTTTGTCTTGTTGTTCTTGGTTTACCTCACTCAAATAATTTGGTCTAGTTCCATTCATTTCCCTGCAAATGCCATCATTTTGTCCTTTTTAAAGGCTGTATAGTATTCCATTGTATATAGGTACCACAATTTTTGGAAACACTTATCAGTAGTGGCTCATCTGGGTTGTTTCCAAATCTTGGCTATTGTGAACAGTGCTGCAATAATCAATGAGGTGTGTGTCTTTGCATACTGGTTCCTGTTGTTCATAGTAGATGCCTAGGAGTGGTATGACCAGTTCATAGGAGAGGTCGATATTTAGCTTTCTGAGGTACCTCCAGACTGCTTTCCAATGTGGTTGTATTAATATACATTACCGCCAGCAATGCAGTAATGTTTCTCTTTCTTTGCATCCCTTCCAGCATTTGTCATTGGCTAAATTTAGAATATGGGTCATTCTGAATGGAGTAAGGTGGTATCTCAGATTTGTGTTTATTTGCATTTCTTTTACAACCAGGGATTATGAACATTTCCTCATGTGTTTCTTTGCTGTTTTTTTATCTCTTCTTCTGAGGAGTATCTGTTTAGCTCCCTTGACCATTTTAAGATTGGTTTGTTAGATTTATGAAGAGTTAATTTCTTAAGTTCATCATATATAATGGCTATTAGACCCTTGTCTAATATATTGCTGGCAAATATTTATTTTATTTTATTTTTATTGTGAAAAAACTGTACAGAGAGGTTACAATTACATGGGCAAGATAATTGCTGGTAAATATTTTTCCCCAATTATTTGGCTTTCTTTCTAGTTTGGTTGCTATTTTTTATCTGTGCAGAAACTATTTATTTCAAGGTAGTACCATCAAGTCATTCTCAAATTTGTAGTGACCCTGGAAATCTGTTCTGGAAGTTCCTGCCTATGCCTATAAGTTCAAGTGTCTCTCATACTCAGTCCTGAAGTAGATTCAGAGTTTCAGGCTTGATGTTAAGATCTTTAATTCATTTTGAGTTGATGTTAGTGCATTGTGATAGGCTAGGATCCACTTTTAGTTTTCTGCATGTGGCCAGTTTTCCCAACACCAGTAGTTGAAGAGGTTGTGCTTCTTCCACTGTATGTCTTTGGCTCCTTTGTCAAATATCAACTGACTGTCCATATGTGGCTATATTTCTGGTTCTTCTTACCTGTCTCATTTATTTTTGGGTCTCTTTTTGTGCCAGTACCAAGCTGTCTTTGTTAATATGACTCTATTGTATAGCTTGAAGTCCTGTATCATGATCTCTCCTGCATTCTTTCTTTTGCCTAAAATTGTTTTGGCTTTGCTAGGTCTTTTGTTGTTCCATATGAATTTTTGGACTATTTTCTCTATTTCAGAAAAGTAGGTCACTGGAATTTTCCTGGAAATAGCATTGAATGTGTTTATTAATTTTGGCAGTATGGCCATTTTCACCATATTAATTCTGCCTATCCAGGAATATGGGAAATCTTTCGATTCCTGGTATCCTCTATTGTCAAGGTCTAGTGTGTTGGGATCCCTGGGTAAGGGTCAGGAAATCAACAGGACACAGGGGATGCAGAGTGAAAACAGCAATTGCCACTGCATGCTGTGCTTTATTGTTACTGGGTATTTAAAGACAAGCAAGCATGATCTTTGCCAAGATTTGGTCAGAAAACATTCACACAAAAATTTCAACAGATATATTTTTACTTGACATATGAGACAATGTCTTGGTATATTATTATCTAAACTATTTTAGAGCAAGCTCAAACCACTTCTCCAATCTCAGGAAAATGCTTGACCAGCTGTTTATCTATGCTTAAGCAAGCAGAAAAGCTACTTCCTCAGCTTCCAGGAGTCTGTGACATGTGTTTTGAGATAGGGAGAGAGAAAATTTTCCCTCTCTAGCCTGGCGTGCCAAGAGCTTTCCTAATCCCAAACACAGTCCTCAGATAATCCTGAGGCTGGGGCCTGTATCATTCTGCCCCCTCAACATAGACCCTGAGTCTTCACAATTTCCTTCTTTTTTCTTTTGTTTTAAAAGTAAAGCTTTCCACAGGGTTATCATAGAAACTTGCATTGGGTTCATAAAAATCAAATATAACAGCACAAGTGCAAACAGAATAATCACAATCATAATTCCCATACCACTAGCAGTATGTGACTTGGTTTGTAGCATTCCTTTCAGATCCAATCCTTCCAACTGTTTAATAAATGTATCAGCAATATTAGAAGCATCATCATTGGCAAATTATTTACCAAAAATATCATGTACATTAAATTGTAACTGAGCAATCAATTGAGCAGCAGTAGAATTTCCAGATAAATACTGCTGTAGTCCATTTCAATCATGTATAGATTTATTATATTTTACATTAGTAATGCAAAAGGTAGTAGAATTCCAATCACATTTTAACAATAACTATTTTTCCAAAACCAATAACTTTTTCCTAACCATCCCACTGTCTGTTTAAGAATATTAATCTGTGTTTGTAATTGAGCATCAATTTTTGCCTGTAAGACCCACAATTTATATGAATCCCGGTGCCATTCTTTCACAAAGTGTTTAGTTTGTAAGGAAGTGTGTAGGTCAATTCCAGACACCACAGCAACAGTGGTAATAGCAATTTGGCTTAAAATCACAGCTATAATGGCTCCAATCATATGCTTTGTACATTTTAGTAGTTTGGTAAAAAATTCATTAACAACACTATCCAAAGGATTTTGGGACCATTCTCTTCCTAATTTAACAGGTAGCCAAATATGAGTTCTTTGTGGAGAAACATAATACTATCACTGTCATTAAAATTAAGAGAGGAATTAATGCAAGAATATAGGCGACAATTAAAACAAAAAATAGTAGGATAACATGTAAAATTTCCCACTAAAAATACATAAGGCAGAGGTACACAAGCAGTTACATTTTAAGATTTGTACAAAATAAAATTATAAGTGGATGCAGAGTTCGCCATCCCCGAAAACAATCCATTTGGTAGCATCACGGGTTTCAGCGCCGCTGCGACCTTCCAAAGATGAGTTTGATCAGCAGTGGGTAGACATGAAAGCCCATCGAGCATCTATAATGCCCCCATCTCTCCAGGCCATCAATTGAGCTCCAGTAAGCGATCCATTAATGGCATCCGGCATCCTAGTAACGTTTGATAAATCACATCTGGTAATATTCCATTCTGAACATGTGTTAATAAATTGTCCAAAAGTTCCCCAATTAATACAATTATTGAACATTTTTCCAAATGTTCCTCTACACTCTTGCCACACAAAAGGCTAATATTTTAAATCAATATAAGTAAAATCAGAGCACATTGGTAAGGATAACTCGCCATCAAAGGTGACGCTTTCCCAGCTACTATTAATGGACTAAGTAATTAATCGCTGCAGCTGTGTTTTAGAATTGGAAGTGTGTTTCCCAGGTAAAATCCAATGTTGCCAATTCATAAGTAAACTTGGAAGAGGCTCCAGAAAAACAGGCAAGGAATGAGTATAGTAAGTAAAATTTAAAAAGCTATCATTATCCTTATTGTAAAGTGTCAAATTATTCCAAGGAGGAGATAAAACAGCAGGAACAGTATAGACGGTTATATCCATGTCTCCCCAAACAACAGGTTCCAATAAAGGAGGGTTAGGAATAAAGGCCCAATAACTTACATTAGCATTATCATGGACAGAATTTACAGTAAGCAGGGCACACATGGCCAGAACAAGTTCTCAGCTGTGACAGGTTTACCAGTGTGTTGTAACGTCTTTTGTCTTTCTCCAGTCAACTTTTAAACCTGCCCCCAGGTGGGCAGTGGCAATTTATTCTTCCTCAACTGGTGGCTGATTCCTTGCAGGATATGGGGCTGTCCTCACTGGGCTGCGTCTGTATCCATCATGCAGGAAGCCAGTATTGTTTGCCATCCCGTGTAGACACAAAACTCTATCCTCGCCCGTTATGTAATAATTTTCCTAGTTGCCATTCTGCTTTCAATGTAATCTTAATCCATGTGGGAGCATTTAAATAATGTTTTTTTGATATTTGTTCAAAATGGCACTCAGCTCTAGTTAAAATATCTCCTTGTGGTAAGTTTAAAAGTTAAGAACAAAAAGAGCTTGATGTAAAATTATTTTAGGTTTTTGCATGGAAAACCACAAGTTATTCATACCTTCATCCAACCTTTTACTCCTTTTTAATTTTTTAATTTGTTGTTTTAGTGTGCCACGAACTCGTTTAATAATAGTTTGTCCTTGGGGGTTATACTCTATTCCTGTAATATGTACCACATCATAAAGTTCTCAAAATCTTTTAAATTTGATATTTTTAGGCTGGTCCATTATCAGTCTTTATTTTGGCAAGCAATCCCATAATGTCAAAAGCTTCCAAGAAGTATTCTATTACATGGTTAACAGTTTCTCCAATAAGGGCAGAAGCCCAAACAAATTTGGAATAAGTATCTATTGTAACATGTACAAACGAAAAACGGTCAAAGGCTTGTACATGGGTTATATCCATTTGTCAGAGCTTGTTAGGTGGTAATCCTTGAGTATTTACTCTAGCAGGTACAACTCTCAAATGCATTGGTCTGCAGATAGTACACCTTTTAATAATTTGTTTAGCTTGAGAATAAGGTATTTTATAATGCATATGTGAATGGCCAGCATTTGTATGTAAATGAGCATGATCCTGTTCAGCAGAAGCAAAACTAACTAATTTATCAACCTGATTATTGCCATACACAAGGTACCCAGGTAACGAAGAATGACCCTTAATGTGAGTTACAAACACTTTGGCTTTACATTGTTTCAGTAATGCTTGTAATTGTTTAAATAACTGATTTAGCTGGGGTTTAGATGAATATGTAATAGCAGTGACTATATTAGTCACATCTACTACAGCATAGGCAGAATCAGTAACAATATTAATATGTCCCACAAAATCTTGCAACACCTTAATAATAGCAAAAGTTCATTTTGTTGAACTGATGCTAAAGTAGTTGTTTGCACCCAATATTTATTTGTTGCACAATAAGCACTTTTTGTTTTGGAGCCATCTGTAAAACCGGTAAGAGCAGTGGGAATAGGGGCCTTGGTAATTATATCATTAATGACAAATTGTTGTTTATGCAAGCAATCCCACAATCTACCTTTGGGAAAATGATAGGAAAATTGCCCACTAAACTTTACTAATGCAATTTGTAGCATTTCAGACATGTTTAACAAATATTTTACTTGGTCTTTTGGCAAAGGAAAAATAATTTTAAATAAATCATACCCCGATAGGGTAAATACCCGTTGCCTGGCCTGTTGAATAATAATTGTCAACTGTTGTTCATAAGGCATAATATTCTTTGTAAATCTATGCCGTGTATAAATCCATTCTAATCATAGCTCATTTTGTCCTATAATTCCTGTTGGGTATTTCCATGTATCCAAAATATATAAATTTATGGGTTGATTCAGTGTTACTCGATGTAAAAACATTTCTTTTTTATTTTTTGCTCTACAAATTGTAATTTATTTTTAGCCTCCTTAGTTAAAGTTTTTTGCTATGTAAATCAGGCTCCCCTTGTAACAATTAAAACAAACTATGTAATTGATAATTAGGAATTTCTAAGGCTGGTCGCATCCAATTAATATCTCCTAATAGCTTTTGAATATCATTTAACGTATGTAATTGATCATGTCATAAAGATATTTTTGAGGTGTCACATTTTGTCTGGAAATAACATATCCTAAATATTTAACCACTGTATCTTTTTGTATTTTTTAGGTGCTATTTTAATTGTGATAAAAATTTAACACAGGGTTTATTAGTTTTTTTAATTACTTTAGTCCAAGAGCCATAATGCTCTTCTACTGTCCGAATCCTTTCCCATGCTATGTCTTGTAACTGCTCATGGATCTCTTTCGGAGAGTTCACTTGCATACAAGCATCCACATATTGTTCTGTTACACTCAACATGGGAAAGGTTATGACCTGTAGGCGTGGATTACTGCTCTGCGCATTTTGTCTAGACCTTTCTGTACATAACTAAGTAAACCACATTTGCCATTGTAGGTATTTAGGTTTCTTAAGCAAGGCTCTACAAAGCATCTTCCCATCCTCGGGAGCAAAATTATTGTAATGTCGAGCAAGCCCATTAAGCAGTTTCTTAACATAATGATACTGAGGTCTATACAAATCACTGCCTTTTTAAGTTCACCAATATCATAAACAGCAACACCTTCATATCTGGCTGGTTGAGCTATACCATTCATAGGGGGTGGTTGAATTACAGCATAAGAAAAAATAGGCATTTCATCATCAAACTCACTGTCTGTGTCCTCTGTTTTGTGAGGGAGTGACGCTGTAAAAATTGTATCAGCCAGTGGAGGAGCCGAAGGCTGCTTTACTTTCACTTTATCAGGTTCTTCTTTCACTCTGCTAACTTCCAACTCCATATGTTGTAATTTTGATAAAATCAATTCCATTTGCCCAGACATTTTATTTACACTTTCAGTTTGTTCTTATTCAGCCCATTTTTACCTCTAGTTTTTTCTCTGTTAATTGCAATGCATCCTTATCTATTGAGTCCTTAACCTCAGAGTCCAATTGTAAATCTACAATAGAAGGGGTGGCCTCTTTCTTTAAGTCTGCTATTAATGTTTCCTCAATCAAAGCTTTAAAAAGGGTATGTAAAATAGCCCAAATAGACCAAAATCTAATCTCTTCCCCTTCTCGAACAGCTCTTTCTACATTATTCTTCACTCTTTCCAATTATCAACATCTAATGTTCCTTTATCGGGGAACCAAGGATTCCATTCCCTAAGTACATTAATATACATTTCTATGTCAAAAGAAGAAATATTTATGCCATAGGCCGCAAGTAAATGTTTAAGCATATGTAAGTACAGAGTAGATTTAACTTGTCCCATCACCCTGCAATTAAAAGTACTTACCTGAATATCCCTTCCTGAATTCAACAATGCATGGTCCCTGTTTGGGCGCCAATTGTCAACGTCTAGTTCACTGGGGTCCCTTGGTAACGGTCAAGAAATCACCAGGACACAGGGAATGCAGAGTGAAAACAGCAATTGCCACTGCATGCTGTGCTTTATTGTTAGTAGGTATTTAAAGACAAGCAAGCATGATCTTTGCCAAGATTTGGTCAGAAGACATTCACACAAAAATTTCAACAGATACATTTTTACTTGACCTATGAGAAAATGACTTGGTACATTATTATCCAAACTATTTTACAGCAAGCTCAAACCACTTCACCAATCTCAGGAAAATGTTTGACCAGCTGTTCATCTATGCTTAAGAAAGCAGAAGAGCTATTTCCTCCCCTTCCAGGAGTCTGTGATATGTGTTTTGAGATAGGGAGAGAGAGCATTTTCCCTCTCTAGCCCGGCGTGCCAAGAGCTTTCCTAATCCCAAACACAGTCCTCAGATAATCCTGAGACTGGAGCCTGTATCATTCTGCCCCCTCAACATAGACACTGAGTCTTCAAACTCTATGATTCATTTTTTAAGGCTTTTACACTTTCCATGAAATAGACACTTTACATCTTTGGTGAGTTTAATTCCTAGATACTTTTTTATTATGAATAGGGTTGTTTCCTTGATTTCCATTTCTGCTTGTATATTGTTGGTGTGCAGAAAGACGACTGATTTTTGTGGGTTAATTTTGTATCCTGCTACTTTGCCAAATTGGTTTATAAGCTCTAAGAGTTTGAGGCTGAGCTTTAGGGATCATTAATTTATAAAATAATGCCATCTGAAAAAAAATAGATAGTTTGTCTTCTTCCTCTCCTGTGTGGATCCCTTTAATGTCTTCTTCTTGCCTTATTGCTCTGGCTAAGAATTCCAGAATTACATTGAAGAAGAGTGGAGATATTGGGCATCCTTGCCTTTTTCCTGTTTTTAGAGGAATTGGTTGTAGTTTTTCCTCATTATAATATTGGCCTTTGATCTGCCGTGTAAGGTTTTTATGGTCTTTTCAAATGTTCCATATATTCTTATTTTTTTCCAGAACTTTTGCATGAATGAGTGCTGAATTTCATCAAAAACCTTTTCTGCATCAATGTTGATATTCATGTGGTTCTTGACCTTGGATCTGTTGATGTAATGGATTACATTTATTGACTTACATATGTTAAACCATCCCTGCATCTCTGGGATGGAGCCTACTTGGTTATAATGTATGATTTTTTTGTGAGGTTTCTGGATTCTGTTTTCTGCAATTTTATTGAGGAGCTTTGCATCTGTCTTAATAAAAGAGATTTGTGTATAGTTCTTTTTTTGTTGAGTCTTTGCCTGGTTTGGGTATGAAGGTGATATTGGCTTCATAGAATGAGTTTGGGATTACTCCCTCTGTTTCTATTTCTCTGAAGAGCTTGAGGAGTATGGGAATTAGTTCCTCTTTAAAGGCCATATAGAATTCTGTAGTGAATCCATCAGGTCCTGGGCTTTTACAGTTGGAAGACTTCTGATTACTTCTATTATCTCTTTGTAGGTTATTGACATGTTTAATTGATTTATTTCTTCTTGTTCTGTTTGGGAAATTTTTTTTCAGGCAGGAAAAGAATTTATTTACCGAACTGCTACCCCCACAATGCATGGTTAAGAAGCATGGCTGAAAAGGAAGGGGTGATCCACCTTTGGACCAGGACTTATCTAGGCCACGGACAGGAGAAGGTGTGGTCAGGTGGGGGAAATGTGTGGCCACACTGGATCCAGATGTGACCTCAGGGTCTGGTACCCTCTTAAGATCAGATGGGAGGCATGTGACCACAGGTGGCCCAGGATGTGACCTAGCAGGAGGGGAAAGTGACTGCTTCCAGGTCTGCCAGTTACCTATGTAACAGATACTGGGCTGAAACTTAGCCACGAGGGAAGAAGGTGTCCCTGTTCCGACCTTATATTCCAGCCTTTTGATAATTATGAAAAAAGGGTGAAGATTCTCTCTGGCTACTTCCTGTTTTCACGGGTGTCAACAGTAAGGGTTAAAGGCTGAGATATGGTCCCCTCTAGGAGAAGGCAGCAGGAAACAGCTGTCACTTGGACATTGAGTGCTTAGATGAAGTCGAGAGGAAGCAAGTCTCTTGGATGAAGTCTGGAGAAGACTCAGGCATTGAGGGACTGAAAAAATAATATAGAGCAAATAAATAACAAGAGGAAGGACTTGGGGCTGAAAATGTTGGTACAAATGTCGCTAGCTATTTCTGACATCTGGTGACTAGGTAGAGGATAAGTCAAGTAACAAAGACAAGAATATAAATTCCTTTCCAGTTGAAAGTTAGACAGGTATTGACATTAGATGGGCAGTCTTCTTTCTTCTATTCATCTCCCGGCTCTGGTTAATTTTCAAAGGGCAGGCACAAAATGAATGATGTGATAATATCTCCTTTTACTCCTTTCCATTTTTCCTTGTTCCCCAGACTGGCTGAATCTAGGTGCTTGTTACTGGGATGGTTTGTCCAAGTTGGTGTTCAAGGAGGTTTGAACTCAAGACCTGGCACTGTGCCTGAGCACTTCTGCTCAAGGCTAGCTCCTACCACATTGAGTTATAGTACCACTTGCAGTGTTTGCTGGTTAGAGATAAGAGGTTTGAGCAAATGCTTCCTGCTTGGCTGATTGCAGGTTATTTGGGAAATGGAGTCTGAGGGATTTTTCAGCCCGGCCTGGCTTTAAACTGCAATCTTTGCCACAAAAACCCTTTGTTATTTCCAACTAAAGTAATAAGGAGATCAAATAGAATAAGTAGAGCTTACCTGGTCCTTATCAAGAATTGACCAAATATTCTGCAATGAAAAAACTCATTAGATGAGAGAATCTTAGGACACATATGCCCAATATTTCAGAATCATGTTGTCAGTACTAGAACACAACACAAAACAAAAAAGGCAAAATGCAAAACCTAAATTTTTTGACAGAATTTTTTAGACATCTTTGCTAACAAAGCACATCAGATGGTTGGGCCTCAGTTACCAGAGTCTGTGAAAAGAGCAACTTGATAGCAAGGCACATTAGAATAGGTGGTTGGAGGAGTAGTAAGCTTGGTGGAGCGGTAAGTGTTGGATGGGGCCAAACCCTTAATCCACCATGTGGCCAAGATGGTGAACTCAAGATGGCGAATTTCGGAAAAAAAGCAAAGAAAGCCTAAACAAAAAATCAAGCTTAGTTTGGCAAGCCTTTGAGAGGGAACCCAGAGGGGGTCCCTGGAACCCAGCCCATATTCCATTCTTCAGGACACAATCCAAAAAGTTGTAGAAAAGAAAGACAGAGATATAGAAGTTGGACATGAATAGCAGAGAGCATAGAGAACCTGAAAGTAAACAGACTTCTGACCATGTACCATTGCAGAGGCAATAATTGTCTAAATCTGAGAATAGCATTGAAACATTAGGTGCTCTGGCTATCCAGAGAGCACAGGGGGCATATCAAAGGGGTTTCACGGCTCGGGCATGACTCACAGCACCCAGTAAATGTGTAGGAGAGTCAGTCTGGTGAATGAAGAAGAGCTGACCAGGCAGAAGCAGCATCTCGACTTTCCACAGAGACTTCTAAAGAGAAATGGCCAAGCCCCACAAACCTAGCATCCTCAGCTTCATAGGTGACCAGCCTTTCGTCTAAAGACCATACGAGCTATCTGTCATGGTGCCACCTCTGCAGAGAGATTGACCAACAGAGAGCCATAGAGAGTAGTTTCACTCACCAGACTGGACAAGTAATGCGGATGTGCATGTGAAGGCCAACAATGGTATTGGTTAAAAGTCTTAAGGCAGTTTGGTTCACAGAAAAGTGGTGGTTAGGAAATTCTAACATTCTGACTCAAAAACCACATCCGAATCATGACACCATATGTAAGGTATATGAAATAGGTAGGTTTCATTAGGAAGCCAATGAAGAGAACACCACATGCTATTCAGGCAGGAAAAGATGTTTGTTTACCGAACTGCTGCCCCCACAATACATGGTAGAGAAGCATGGCTGAAAAGGAAAGGGCAGAATAGAAATTTGAATTTCTGTAGAAATTTATCCCTCTCTGCTAGGTTTTCCTTCCTTTGTGATTAGAGTCTGGAATTACTTCTTTACGATTGTTTGGATATCTTGGATGTCTGTTGTAATTTTCCTGGGATATCTCTGGTATTATTGATTTGGATCTCCTCTCTTATTTTGTTAGTTACTTTTGCCAGTGGTCCCTCAGTTTTATTGACTTTAAAAAAAAACTTTTCATTTTATTAATTTTATTTATAATTTTTTTAGTCTCTACCTCATTAATTTCACCTCTTATCTCTTTCTGTCTAGCAAATTTAGGTTCAAATTTTTCTTGTTTCTCTAGCAGTTTTAGTTGCATCATAAGATTGTTTACTTGATCTTTGTTTTCTTTTTTTCTTTTTTCTTTTTTTGGAGGGTGGCGTCTGGTCATGGGGCCTGAACTCTGGGCCTGGGCGCTGTCCCTCAGCTCTTCAGCTCAAGGCTACCACTCTACCACTTGAACCACAGTGCTACTTCTGGCTTTTTTTCTTTTTGCTTATGTGGTGCTGAGGAATTGAACACAGGGCCTCATGCATGCAAGGCAAGTATTCTACCACTGAGCCACTTTCCCAATCCGGTCTTTGTTTTCTTGATGTGTGCACTGAGAGCAATAAATTTGCTCCTCAGGACTGCTTTTGCTGTGTCCCATAGATTTCGTTGTGATGTTTCTTCATTTTCATTGAAATGTAGGAAGTTTTTAATTTCTTCTTTAATTTCTTCTGTGACCCATGTATTGGTCAACTGAGTTCTGTTTAATTTCCATGTGTTTACGTTTTTTCTACTTCATGCCGTGTTATTGAGAACTAGTTTGATTCCAGTATGAACTAAGAAATGATCTATTTCAGAAAAAAATAGGGGGTTGGCAAGAATAAGACCTTGCTGGTGTGAATGCCTGTAATTCTAACTATTCAGGCGGCTCAGATATGTGTATTCAGGTTCAAAGCCAGTCCAGGCAGGAAAGTTCACGAGACTTTTCTGGGGTTGTTTAGCACCACACCCTGCCTCTAGTCTGGGGTTGTCCACCCCCTTTGCCACCATTGGCCTGGCTGGGCTGCTTATGAAAACCAGTATGGAGGAGCGCTGCACCCCACTATGGGTCCGGAGATGTTCGCTGCTGCTGTTGATGCCGCTGCTGCTGCCACAGCTTTTGCCACTGCCTCACCTGCTGCCACTGCCCCAGGATCAGCTGGGCAACTTATGCAAGCCAGGCACCCCACCACAAGTCAGGTGTTAACCACTGCTGCTGCCTCAGGTTAGGCTGGGCTCCTTATGTGGACCAGTATGGAGAGGCACAAACCGTCACGGATGTGGAGTTGTTCACTGCAGCTGTCCCCACCCCATTCACTGCTGCCGCCCCGGGCTGGTCTGGGCTCTTCCTGTGGGCTAAGAGGCATTGTGCCCGGAGTCTGGGTTGTTTGCCACCACTGCCAGCTGCCGTTGCTTCTCCAGGTTAGGCTAGGCTGTTTAAACCACCAGGACAGAGGTGCCACGCTGCCAGTCTTGGGTCATTCGCCACTGCTGACAGCTGCTGCTGCTCCTGATTGGAATGGGCTGCTTGTACCATCCAGGAAGAGCTATGCCAGGGAGGGTGAGGCGAGTTTTAGTGCTGGCTCTGCCTTCTGAGATTTCTGCTTGTATTCTGTAGGTTGGCACCACCTCTTGGCAGTCTTCTGAGAGCCTTGGGATGCTCATGAGTGTGTGGTCCACAGACAGTCCAGTGCCTGGCCACTTATGGAGCCTGGCATGAAACCCCACCAATTAAGCTGCTTAGAGTGGAGCCCCATCACCAACTACAGGTGGGGGAAGGGTCTTCCCACTTTACTGTCTGTGTAGGGTTTTCCCTTTTCTTTTTTCACTTCCTGTATCTCTCTGAGTAATTGCCTTTTTTGTGGGTCATTTGGAGAAACAGAGCATTGAAATCCAAACTCTTTATTTGGTTGGAGAGAGCTGAGGTGTTTCCCTGCTGTTCCATCACCATCTTGGCCCCTCCCTTTCAGGTGGAGTTTTTCTTAGGTGGCCAGTGGGCCTTGATTACCAAAGGATAGGTACATAAAAGAATATGTTTTAATGCCTGCAGTCTGTAGTTAGACATTTCTGTTAATATAACCTTCCCAAGTTTAGGAACCAAAGGGGGTGGTCTACACTAAAGTATTTCAAAGGGATTAAATCCTTTAACATAGAAGCTACATCTTGCTCAAAGGAGAGCAAAGTGGAGGATGCTTACATAGCCATGGCCAGTATCTGTATTTAATTTAGTTAGTTTCCTTTAAGGTCATATTCATTCTTTCTAGTGTCTTGGTCTCTAAGGTCTATGAATGGATTGTAACTTCCAATTTATTCCTAGGTTGTTAGTTAATAATTAAGAACTTGGACCATGAATGCAGGGCCATCTCTGGACCCCAAAGCGAAGGGTAAGCCAAATCAAGGAATTATTACACACCTCAGCTCAGCCTGAAAAATTGTCCACTATTACTAACAGATACCAATAGCTGTACTTTCCAGGCTTTACATCTGTGGAGTCCACTTTCCCAAATTCATGATCTGAGGTTCCTCATATATGAATTCTTTCCATAGGTTCCAGCTTTTCAGCATTTACCTGATGGAAATTACCTACACACATTACAAAGAATTGTCAGGCTGAGGGCTCACTGGTTTTCAGAAGTTTTAGGCAGAGGTCTCATTCAATTTACTTGGGTGCAAATATCTATATGTAAACTGACAGAAAGATTGAACCTGTATGTTATTTTCACAAGTTCAGTATCAACATTTGCACACTTATTAATACTGTGTTTGCTTCTTCTTTTAATCTTAACGACTAGTAGTTTTAGAGAACCAACTGGTTTTGGAGTGGTCTCCCAAGCTACGTGATCAGCTCAGATGTTTCCCTGTATCTTAGGGTCTCTAGTTTCTTTACTTCCTGTATTGTACTCTGAACCTTGGAGTCTTCTTCCATTTTATTCTCCTCCTTTTCTCTCAAACTTGCTTTCGTGATCCCACTCTAGTTCTCAATGTGCTCCTTAACCTGCAAGTGTTTTGGCAGGGTCACAGGAGAGTTCCTTTGACTAGCCAACTGCTGCTCCTTCTCACACCTTTGCTTGCTCTTCAGCTCCTCCCTTAAGTTCACAAAGGTGCTATTGAGAGGTAATTTTTCCCACCTCCACCTGTTCCATTGGGACATGAAGTTTCTGCATTACATTTATGGTGAAGATCTCAGCAGTCTTTTTGGCTTTTTATTCTAGTAGTCTCTCTTTCTAGTTTTCCACTTTAGTGTATTTTTGTGACAGATCTTCCAACTGTTTGTTTAGCTCTTCTGTTTTTGTTCCTAATGTTCTTTTCCTTTCCCCCGCACTCTCTGTCAGAGCATGTGGTCCTTTAACTCTTTCTGAATAGTACCAATCTCTTTCTGGAGCCTGATATTTTCCAGTTCACTTTTCCTGGCCTCCTCTTCTATGACACAGCACTTCCCCATCTTCTCTGCTAATTACTCTTTCCTTCTTTCTCTGTTGCTTTGAATTTCTGGTGACACTCTTCAAAGCTTATAATCAACATGTACTTCAGCCTAATACATTCTTATATCAGGTCCAGCTCCTTTGTCATGGCGATGATTTCTTAATGCAGCATTAGGATCTCTTCTTGGCCTCACTTGTGGTTAGCAAGGATGGCAGCATTGCTGTCCTGTGCTTGTTTGCCTCTGACCTGTGGTCCCCTAATTTGCCTCATGCTCACCCAGGCTAATGTACTTGAATTTCATTTGATTTTGAGTATTTTCGAGGTTCCTTTTGAGGATTTTCTTCTCATTTTTGACTTGCACATGTTCCTAATTTATATCTTCAAATCTTTTCTTCACGTCAAATAATTTTCTCTGTTTTCTCCAATGTGCTCTTCTATGTGCTTTTAATCTCTTGGTGGGTTTTGACTGGTACATATTGGAGACTCAGTCTTTTATTAGACTATGTTTTGAGATAGAAGGGTGGAATTTTTTCTTTGCCACATTTCTTAAGTTCAGAGGGCTGCTTTTTAAATTGAACATAGTTGGAATTCAGAGCCCCAAGCTCCTTTGCATGTTTCTCCAGAGATATGAACACATTTTCCAGGTGGTTAATTTGATTAATTAACCTGTCCTTTTCTATCTTTCTCCTCCTTGGGCATTCCTTTTCCCAAT
>NW_024871615.1:0-18913 GCF_019054845.1 Dipodomys spectabilis | reverse complement strand
TATTTTACTCCCTAACTGTTCTAGTAAGATACTGTTGCTCTTAGAGTCTCTCCATCAACCATTCAGGCATTGTGCCATTGTTAGTTGATCAATCCATTTTAAATCTTCTGTGGTATATGTAGGAGTGTCCAGGAGAGTTCTTGCACCGGGGTCTGAGAGGTTTATCATCATTATAGAGTCTCTTTGTGTTGTCACTTCCCGGGCAGTTCTGTCGGCCAGGTTATTGCCTTTACTCACAGCATCTTTAAGTTTTTGATGTCAGGGAAATGAACAATGTCCAACTTCTTAGGCAACCAAAGAGCAGCGATTAAGGCCAAAATTTCATCTTTATTTTTGATAGACTTTCCCTCTGCTGTCAGTAATCCTCTTTCTTTGTAGTTAGCTCTGTGTATATGAGCCATTGCAAATGAATACCGACTATCACTGTACAGAGTTAGTCTTTTATTCTTTCCTACCGTTAGTGCTTGGGGTCAGGGCTATTAATTCAGCTCTCTAGGCTGACATGCCTAGGGGCGAAGGTTCGAGCCAAACCACATCAGTCTCAGTCAATACTGCTGCTCCCGCATACCTATGTCCTTGATGCACAAAGCTGCTCCCATCTGTAAACCACACGAGTTCAGCATCCGGTAACGCTGATCTCTTAAGTCCTCTTGGAAATTACGGACTTGCACCAGGATCTCCAAGCAATCATGTAGTGACGTGTCTAAGTCTGGATCTGGTAGAAAAATCGCTGGGTTGACAGCTGAGGGAACCTGGAAATTAATTCTGAGAGGACTGAGTAGCAGTCCCTGGTAATGAATTAGTCGGGCATTGCTGAGCCATCGATCTGGTGACTGCTTTAACACACTCTCAATAGTATGGGCGTGGTCACATACAGTTCCTGCCCCATAGTTAATTTGCATCTTTTACCCTTAGAGCAGTAGCCACTATAATTCTCAGGCATGGTGGCCATCCTGCTGCCACCGGTCTAATTTCTTTGATAAGTAGGCTACTAGTCTTCTCCATGGTCCTAGATATTGGCTTAGGACTCCTTTCATAATCCCATTATGTTCATCCACATACAAATAAAAGTGTTCAGTTGTATCAGGGAGTCCTAATGCTGAGGTTGACAATAAGGCAGTTTTTATCTGTTCAAAGGCTTGTTCAACCTACTCCATCCATAAAAACAGTTGCTTTACTTTGGTAGCCTCATAAAGGGGTTTAGCCAACTCCACAAACCAAGGAATCTACAGACAGCAAAAGCCTGCTGAGCCCCAAAGCTCCCTTATGTGGTGCTGAGACTGGGGTGGTGGAATTTTAAGGACAGTTTCTTTTCTTCCTTTTGTAAGCCACTGCTGCCCCGCTTTCAATAAATAGTCCAGATAAGTTACCTCTGATTTGCAGATTTGAGCTTTCTTGGCCAACACTCAAGAAACCAAGGCTTCTCAAAATCTGGAGTAAATCCTCCATTCCTCGGATGCATTCTCTTTCAGTTTTAGCAGCAATTAATAATTCATCCAAGCATTGCAACAAAGTCAAGCCAGGGTGGCTTCCCCTAGCCTCACCTAAGTCCTCATGCAGGGCTTTGTCAAAGAGTGTAGGTGAGTTTTTAAATCCTTCAGGAAGTCTTTTCCAGTTTAGCTGTCCATTAATATATCTTTCCACATCTGTCCACTCAAAGGAGAAGAGATCTTAGCTTTTAGCTGCCAAGGGTAGGCTGAAAAAGGCATCTTTAAAATCTAATACTGTGTACCATTGCCTATCAGGAGGCAGGGTACTCAGGAGTGTGTAGGGGTTGGGTACAGTCAGGTGAATGTCCATTACCCATTTGTTGACCTCCCTTAAGTCCTCTACTGGCTTATATTCATTGGAGTGGGGCTTACAGACTGATAGCAGGGGAGTGTTCCATGCCAACTGACAGGGCCGCAGTATAACCAGTTCTAGCAGACACCTAATGTGGGGTTATTCCCACCCGTGCCTCCATGGATATAGGGTACTGCCGGACTCTGACTGGGTCAGCTCCTGGCTTTACCTCGATGAATAGATCTGGTCTATTCTTCGCTAGTCCCACTCCTCCAGTCTCTGCCCATGCTTCTGGATAGCTTTCCAGCCAGTAGGTGATTTCTTGGTGAGGAGCCTGGGGTGATTGTTGCAACCGGTAATTGTCTTCCAGGCTCAGAGTCAGCCCTCGTATTGGTCTCCCTTGAGCATCTGTCACCTGGGAGCCTTCTGGATAGAAGTGAATCTGTGCCCCAACCTTAGTCAACAAGTATCTTCCTAATAAAGGATAAAAGCTCTCTAGGATAACTAAAAATGAGTGAGACACTCATCCTGTCACCAGATCCACTGTTCATTGGGTGGTCCATGAGTATCGCTTAACTGCTGTGACCCCTTGCACCCAAGAAGTTTTGTTCGTATGTTTTCGGTGGGGCTTTATTACTCCTTGGGACATTTTGAGTTGTGGTCATATCCCAAATTGCTTAAAGCACCGGCTATTTCACTTTGTGACAATTGTAATTACTTTTCTCCTTTCCTCTGGTCTTATGTGTGGATTGATATACATTGAAATGAGTCAGAACGAGAATGCACCTCGCACTCCCCTTATCTTCCTAACAACTAGTTTAAAGAATGTTAAGGACAGAGCTAACAATGTAGAAAAGTGTAAAGTGTCGACTAGCTGGTCTGTCTAACATCCCAAAGGGGTAGACAGAGACACTTTGCAATATTTTAGCAGTGGCATCCGATAGATTACCTGACTCCAGCTTTGCTTCAAGTGGGCCAATCTTTCTAGGCCAGATTTCACCCTTTGAGGTGGAAAAATAAGGGGGTCTGAAAGAGAAAGTAGTTATTATTGGATGAAGAAAAAGAGCGAAGACTAACAGCCTCAAATGGAGACAAACAGCGTCTCTGGGCATCCACCTGCGGATGAACCTGAGTGAGGAATTGTTTCATCATACTCACATTACAAACACACAGACATTAAGATAAGACACACATTTAACAGCATGCGCATGGTAGACTGTCAGACAGAAAGTGAAGGATTTCAGAGAGGATAAATCCCAAATGTCCTCACTAGTGGACAGTCTACCTTGTAAACTATCAGACAGAAACTTTCTGACAACAAACAGGCCCAAAAGTCCACACTAGTGGATAGTTTACCTTCCCGGGGAACAGGGGGACATCTCACACCAGTCCAGTTGGCTGCCTTATAGCACTATCCAACAGGACTTCTTGCCAACTCCAATACCAATCCTGCAGGACACACAGACCCCAGACAGTTACAAAGTGGCAATGCCTTAACTTAGAGGCCATTTTTTGCTAGTCTCATCAGGTGTCTGGGTGGGTTTATGGGTTTATCCCGGATGAGCCCCCACCTGTTATTCCTCCTCCAAAAATCTACCAGAAACCAAGATCAATGTAAGTGACAAGAGTGGTTTATTTTCAAATTCGAGCTTGGTCCTCCTTGCACTTGGTAACTGGTGACACTAAGAGGCCCGAGCATAGAATCAGTACAGTTTTTAAAGTATTGAATAAACAACCTTAAGGGAGTTTTACATGAGAAATTACATGATTGGCTAATATTTTAAGCAAATTAAGCTACACATACATGATTGGTTATTATTAATACTGACTTGTTATTGACGGGTACCACCTGTACACTGGGTCACCGTGTCTCGTATGGGCACCCAGTGTTTGGTTGATGTATCCAGAGAAAATTCCTGTGGCTTGCCCAAGGATTATTTATGTTTCAGTTGCCTGGCAATTGTTTTCTTTTCTGTGTCATTTCTGTGTCAAATTCATGGTTCTATTTAAAATCCGTACCTCACAAGATGGTTGCTAGTCTGTAATGGAGTTACTTCATTCTTTATTGTGCTTCTTTAAGTCAGACTTTTCAGCCCAAACTCTACAAGGGAAATAATTCTAGTTCTTTGCAGGCAAGGAGGTGATGAGAAGTATACTTTTACCGTCCCACATGAAATAAGAAGGCACACATTAAAAGCTTACTAAGTGATCAGTCCTTAAATAACAGTGCCAGGTTTAAGGCACTCTAGATAATTCAAGTCCTTTACCTCCCCACAACCATAACTGCCATTCACAATTCATTGCCAAGGTGAATTTCCAGGTCTTTTTGGTATTTTGAATGGCTTAGGAGTAACATAATAATTCAACTGGTTGAGAAAATTTAATTTAGAATAAGCAAAAAATCAGAGTCAACTACATAGCATAACCTTTAGGGAAAATGAATTAAGGAATATGGTATGTCCTTTGTAACTTAATATTAGACATTAGGGCAAAATGCCAGAAACAGGCTCTGCAAGAAGGACATAGAACTCTTTAAGATATATTAAAGATGACCTAGGGACAAGTAATTTTACCTACATTTTCTATTATATGATAGCACATTTGTGTCTGCTGATCAGAGAGACTCAAAAAGTTTTTAAATGGTGTATGAAAAATGCATTGTCATGAATGAATGAAATCAGGGATTAGATGGCTCAGGAGCTGAATGGTTCTGTTAAATAATATCATTATTTTGAATGATCAAGTTTTTTTTGTATGTGTGGAATTATGAATGTATGTTATGACTGGGCAAGGAAGTTTGATTATTAGATCATTTTCTCATACCCAATGTCAGGAACCTAACCTAAGTTAGAGTGGTAAATATGTGAGTATGAGTGTGTGTGTGTGTCTGCAAGCATGTATTTAGAAGGAAGAATCTTCTTTCTCTCAGGGTATATACTTAATTGTATTAGTTATAATACATTAATGACAGCAGATAAAGGTAATTAATATTTTCTGCCATATGTTTATGTTCCTAAAAATGCATGAACAAACTAAAAATTATGTATGGGGTATGAGTTTTTTAGGAAGGTCAGCTGAGATTATAAACATTTGGAATCTTGAGAAGGATATCAATGGTGATGATTTTAATGTAGATCAATTTTAGACAACACTTGCAAGGATATGTAATCCTATATGAAAATGCAATATATATTGATTTTTCCATAGCTATATTATTCTATAAATTTGTGGGGAAGCAAGTTAAATTACAGAAACATAAAGTAATGTTATTATTTATTGCATACAGTTTTACACTTTAGTTTCTTCAAGTAGACATACCATTTGTTTCTATTATATAAGAAGGAAAACCCTAAATATTACATTTTGTGCCATATTTCACATTGGGAAGCTTTGTCTATATCAATAAGTTTATGTCTTTTGTTTCTGCTTTCCTATTCATAACTCTGTTTCTCATAGTATCTTTTAAGAATTTTTTCTTTCTACCAGTTTGCAGCTTGAACATACCTCATGCTCTCAGTTTGTTTGCTAATAGTAGTCAATCTACAATAAGAACCATGTAGTTATTTGGAGATAGAACCTCATGAACTTTCCTACCAGCCTGAAAACCATTATCCCTCAAGTCTCATCCTTCTTAAACACTAGAATTATAGAGATGAGTCACGGACCCCAAGCATCAATGACTTTTCTTGTCTTATAGATTCCTCATGTTTGCTAGTAATTGTAATAATAAACTACCACAGATTGGGTAGCGTTAATAATGTAAATACTTTGCCTCTGAGTTGGTGGAACTAGAAATCCAAGTTCAGAATTGGCTTCTTCAGAGTCCTCTTTCCTTAGTATATTCAATTCCTTCTGCTTCTCTTGGAGGAGAATTCAACTTAAATGCTACCTTTGAGATACTGTTTCCACATGCAGTTAACGAGTTTTCGATTTTAATATGATTTCAATGGGACAGTATCCAACACATAACATGTTCCTTAATGGATAAAAGAAAATCTCAAATAGGAAATTATTTGGTTTGGCCATGAAAATTATGATTATACTTTAAAAATTAACAAAAGAGGTAAAGTTTTTATAAAAGCTTGTAAAACCAGTATGAAGTCTTGACCTTAGACATGCCGTTCTTTTCCTGGCACACACTTAAATTCCTTGTGGTACAGGAGGATTGAACCCAAAACCTTGTCCCTGTGAAACAACAACTCTAATACTGTCATACCTGCAGATTGTAATTGGATTTCTTATTTTGAGGTAGTATCACTATGGTGGGCCTTATTGGACTGTGGTCCTCCTAACACAGGCAAGAAAACATTGCACCGAACAAATGGTTAGAGTTTCTGAAACTTCTTTTTTTGTCTGGGCTTGCCTGGAACTGGAATTGTCTAATATTTGTTTCCCAAGTAGACAAGATTATAGGTTTGAGCCACTTTATCTAGTAAAGGTATACAATTTCAAAATGTCTGGATATTGCCTGAATTTGTGCTTAACATATATACCTAACCTTAATTTTCTCCCTCTTATATTTATTACTCTGAGTTGAAAACATTGGCTTTCTTGATATACATGGCTTTGTTTGGAATGGAATCCCATAACAATCAAAAAAATCTCCCAAAAGTTTATATCAAAAACCATGGAAAAGAAGGCTTCAGGCTGGAATAAAACACTAATCCTTAATTTATAAATGCAATATATTTATAGTGTTAGACAGTGCTTTCTTAAGTATGAGAAGAGAAGGAAGGCAGAAATGTGAAAAATGTCAGATATAATTTTGATAACTTTCTAGGTCTCTGTAGAAATTTTGTAGTTGTCACATCATGTTATCTTACTATCTTAAAGCTTGCTTTATTAAAACCCTCTGGGTAGATATTTGTTGGGCTGACTGGTCACCTTCTCCAAGAAGTGAACCTGAGTTTAGAAGGCTGATGGTGTAGTAAATAAAGGAATGTTGAGAAAGAGGAGAGGTATTGTCACAGAATGAGCCAATCAGGTTCAACAGCTGAACAGCAAAACAAAGCAAAGTTTCAATTCTGATGATCCACTAGGGAAAATATTTGGATATCTATATATACATATGCATATGCATGCATGCATGAAATCATAATTCTCCAGTAGAATGTCGAGAAACTTGGCCTGACAATTATAAATCTATATCAAACTGGTTGCAAGAAAGGTAAAGTAAAATATTAATATTTTAGCATAGATTTTGCATAGATTTTGTAAAGAATGAAAAATCTTCCTTCATTTTTTACTTTACAAATATCCTTAGTAGATTCTGTTTTTTCATATTTTAGTAGGAGAATCTATACAATGCTGAGAATTGGAATTACACAAAATATGCAACATGGCTGGGCACTGGAATTTGAAGTATGTAATCTTAGCTAGTTAAGAGATTGAGATCTGAACATTACAGTGTGAAGCTAGCCTAAGTGAGAAAGTTCATTAAATTCTTATCTCCAATTAACCACCAGGGGAAATGAAGTTCCAGTTCAACTTATATGTAGAGCACTGGCCTTGAACACAAAAGCACCATCCAGGCCCTGAGTTTAAGCCCTAGGATCAACAGAAACAAAAACACAAAATACAACATGGAATTAGATATTTTATAATGAAGTATATTTTAATACAGTCTACATTGTTACAAAGACTAGACTTCTGTGTTAGCTTTATAACCTACCATAGTAAGTGATATTGTCCATTTATTAAGCAGAAAGGCTTACTCAGATTTATAAGTCTGAAGGTTTCAGTGTATGTTCAGTTGGTTTTATTGCTTTGGAGGGCTGTGACAAGACAATGTCAAGGTGGGAAGTATGTCAAAGAGAAATGTTTTTTACCTAGAATGATTTAAAGATAAAAGAAGAAAGTATGTGAGAGGCTATGTTCTCATGGGTTTCACTCTAAAGAACTTAATCTCCAGAAGAACTATTCTGGTATTCCCCACAATCTGGGAGGAAGTGGAAAGTAATTTTTCTTTAACACATAGGTCTTTCTGCGGCATTCTAAATTCAAATGGCAACATTTTCACCAATGATAATGATTTGTCCAGGGGTGGAAGCAATTAGATATTTCAAGAAATTCTAAGCGGATCTCAGCAGACTAAATATTTTATGGAATTCCTATTAAAATATTTTCTTGCAGACTGACTGGGTCTTCATACTAAACATGTGTATATCTGTGTGTTTGTATGTGTGTATGTGTTTGAATAAATAATACAATGTAGCTGATAAAAATATTCCTATGGTCTGTTGATTTTCTTCTCATACTATGAAAGCCTGTAAAAATTAGCAATCAAATAGCATCCAAGATTAAAACATTAGTGCTGTCCAAAATATTTGCATGCAAACCCAAGAACATCCACCTCATTTCAGACTGCCATGTTTTAGGAAAATTTTAAGTCTAACAATTATGTTGTCACCAAGGAAACAACATACAATATTTCTTTTAAAAATACCTAGATTGGAGAACACTTTAGCCAGAAAATTGAAGGAATATAATTTATGGGATTTAATATAAATATTTAGTCACTTAAATGGATATTCTATTATTATTATTATCAATGTGAAAATATCTTACAGAGGGTTTACAATTACATGCACAAATAGTGAGTACATTTCTTATCAAGCATTGTTTCCTTCTCCTTTTTTTCCCCATACCATCCCTTCTCCTCTCCCCCTCATCCACACATCCCTCTACCACCACCCTCCCCACCACAACCACCACCCACCGACCAAAGTTGTAAAGTTCGTTCATCGACATAACGTCTTATACATCTCATTATTGTAAAATGGGTCCATCTGTAAACCTATTTAAACAGTTTGTTTTTCCCATTCCCTCCAAAAATTATATCAACTTCAAATACAGTGAAAGCAGCGCTTATAGCCTGGGGGAAGTACATACAAAGCAACAAACAAATCATCTTATAAATATGTTGAAAACAATAACAAGAAAGAAAAGAAAATATTTGAATCTGTATCTTGGGATTCATTTCTCCAAACAGCCACCTGTCTGACAGTTTCTGTTTGTCTCAGACATATATTAGTTATTGCAAACAAGGGAAACCATAGGATCTATGTTTCTTTGGGCCTGGCTTACTTCACTTAATATAATTTTTTCCAATCTTTCCATTTCCTAACAAATGGGGCAATGTCCATTGTGTATATATACCACATATTCTTGATCCAATCAAGAATATATCTAGATTGGTTCCATATCTTAGCTATGGTAAATAATGCTGCAATGAGCATAGTGATGCTGGTAGTTTTAGTATGGTCTTGTTTGTGATCATTTGGGTAAATGTCCAAAAGTGGGATTGCTGGGTCATAGGGGAGCTCTATGTGGAGTCTTCTGAGGAACCTCCATAACAAATTCCAAAATGGTTAAACAAGTTTCTACTCCCACCAACAATGCAGTAATGTTCCCTTCTGCTCACATCACATCCAGCATTTGTTGTTATTAGGGTTCTTGATTATAGCCATTTTAACTGCGGTGAGGTAGTATCACAATATGGTTTTCAATTGCATTTCTTTTCTGGCGAGGGAGGTTGAGCATTTCTTTATGTGTCTATTGTCCATCCTTCTTTCCTATTCAGAGAAGTTTCTCTTTAAGTCTTTAGTCCACTTATTTATTGGCCAGTTGTTACTTTGAGGATTTGTTTTGGGGGGATTTAATTATTTGAGATCCAGGTATATTTTAGATATGAGACCTTGTCCGATGTATGGTTAGTGAAGTTCTCCCAATCAGTGAGCTTTCTATTGATCTTGCTAGCTATTTCCATTGCCAAACAGAAGCTCTGCAATTTCATGCAATCCCATTTGTTCCACTTTTCTTTGATTTGTTGTATTTCTGGGTCTCTATTAAGAAAATATTGGTCTGGGCAAAGGAGACCTAGGGTTTCTCTTACGCCATCCTGTAATGTTTTCAAAGTGTCTGCTTTAACTCTGAGTTCTTTGATCCATTTGGAGTTGATTCTGGTTCAGGGTGATATATAAGGATCTAGCTTTAGTTTTCTATAAGTGATTAACCAATTTTGCCAGCCCCATTTACTGAACAGGCTGTCTTTCTTATATTCTTGTTGTTAGCACCCTTATTGAATATTACAGTGCTATAGGTCTGTAGGTTCATTTCTGGGTTTTCAATTCTATTCCATCTATCCTGAGGTCTGTTCTTGGGTCAGGACCAAGCTGTTTTGATTACTATAGTTTTGTAGTAGAGTTCATAGTTTGATATTTATATTCCTCCAGCACTGTTCGTTCTGTTAAGGATTATTTTGCTATTTGGGGTGTTTATTATTCCATATGAATTTTTGGATTGCCTCTTCTATTTCCTTGAAGAATGAGGTTGGAATATTGATAGGTATCTCATTGAATTCGTAGATAGCCTAGGGAAGTATTTCCATTTTCATGATGTTGATGATTCCAATCCAGGAGCTTGGGAGGTTTTGCCACATTCTAATTTCTGTTTTGATTCTTTTTTAAAGTTTTCATCATTGAGGTCCTTCACTACTTTGGTTAAGTTAATTACTAGTTATTTTATTTTTTGTGGGGCTATTACAAATGGAGTTGCTTTCCTGATTTCAGCCATGCTTTACTCATTGTTGGCATACAGAAAAGCCATTGATTTTTGAGGGTTAATTTTATACCCTGCTACTTTTCCAAAGATTAGAATCAGCTTGAGTTATTTGGGAGTGGAGTCCGTGGGATTCTTTAAGGACAAGATCATGTCATCTGCAAAGGGGAGAGTTTTACTTCATCTTTCCCTATTTGGATCCCGTTTATGTTTGCGTCTTGTCTTATTGCTGTAGCTAGGCAATCTAATGTTAAAATGAAGAGAAATGGAGAGAGTGGACATCCTTGTCTTATTCCTGAGTTAAGAGGAAATGGCTTTAGTTTTTCACCATTAAGTTTTATGCTGGCTGTAGGTTTGTAAGTTTGTCATATTCAGCCTTTATTGTATTGAGGAATGTTCCCTAGATTCCTAATTTTTCCAGAACCCTCATCACAAAGGGTTATTGAAACTTGTCAAATGCTTTTTCTGCAACTATTGAGATAACCATGTGGTTCTTATCCTTGCTGTTTGTGATGTGATGAATTATACCAGATTATTTGGTTATATTGAACCAACTTTGCATCCCTGAAATGAAACCAGTTTGATCATGGTGTATGATTTTTTTGGATGAATTGTTTAAGTCAATTGGCCAAAATTTTGTTGAGAAGTTTTGCATCAATACTCATCAAAAAAGAGAACAAAAAAATGGGTCTATAGTTCTCTTTGTTTTCATTTTTTTCTATTTCTTCCTTTTTTACATGACTTAATTGCTGTTCCGCTCATCCCCAGATATATACCTGTCATTGATTATTAGATCTTATGCCCATTGGGTACATACTTAATCCAGAAGTTTATCACTCAATTGATAACCTCAGGCTTAACTTCTTTAATAGCAGTATTATATCTTTATACCTATATAATTTTCAAGTAACTAATTTTAGGAAATTTTATTTTTTAGTTTTTCATACCTCTTTCATATCTCTCCCCTCTTCTCATTCTATCCTTTTCTTCTCTCAATATCACTTCCTTAAACTTATATAATTTTTACATGTTTCATTTTTAAATTTAAATTTTTGTTTTTCCATTTTTTCTTGTTTTTTTGTTTGTTTTACTCACTCTCCTATCATTCTGTCCAATCCATTTCCCTCTCTGCGATTAGGATTTGGTTAAATTCACTCTTTTTTTCCCTCTCCACATCCCTCTAATCCTAGTTTTCAACACATTTCTCCTTAAACCTAAAAATTTCTGGTTTGCCAAATTTATCTTTGCTGTTTTTAGCCCATTAATCCACAGTTGTTTGATATTGAATAGATTGTATCTGATGAACTAGATTGTATCTGCAGCCATTTTGATTGTGCAACTACAGTACTTTGGTTGATGCTTGCCTTAAAATAGTGTTCTAGCACAAAATTCGTGTTACTTTCATACAAAA
This sequence comes from Dipodomys spectabilis, assembly GCF_019054845.1. NCBI lineage: Eukaryota > Metazoa > Chordata > Mammalia > Rodentia > Heteromyidae > Dipodomys > Dipodomys spectabilis. The sequence continues at coordinate 7,161 of NW_024871615.1, read as the reverse complement.
TGGGCAGAACAAGCCAGAAAAACACAAGAAAAATGGCAGGTCCGGGTATCTCAAGTCACACTCATTACATCTGGTAACAGAACAATTCATGAATAATCCAGAGGAGAGTTCTTATAAAGATCTACAAATACTACTGGTGAACATGGTGAATGAAAACATTGAAAATCTGCAAAGGACTCAGTGTGAACATTATAAGGAGAAAGAGGAGGCAAAGCAAAGGTTAATAGAGAAATCTCGTAAACGTGAGGAAGCTACTCAAAGATTGATATAGGACTTGAGTGAACAGGTTTAGAACAGTCAAAGAGAAATTAAGGAATTGTGTGAACAGGCTGAGAACACTCAAAGAGAAAGACAGGAATTGCATGAGGAGACTGAGAACAGTGAAAGTGAACTATAGAAATTGTGTGAAGATGAGGAAGCTAATCAAAGAGTAATACAGGCATTGTGAGAGTGGGATGAAACTAGACAAAGATCAATAGAAGCATTCATGGAATCAATAAACAGACAGCTGAAGGAATTCACAGAGATTACAAATGGCATGCTGAATGGAGCCCGACAGAAGGAATGGGAATCCAAGGAAACCATAGCCAATCAACTAAGTGATTTTAGAATAAACTCTGAACACCAAATTAAGGAAGCAAAAAACTTTATACAAGATCTAAAACAAAGCTCCAACAATGAATTTGAAGCCATCAAAGCTGACCAATTAGAAGGAAAAGAAATAAAAACCAAAGTAGAAAGCCTTGACAGTAGATACAATCTACTTGCAGAAGATACAATCACGGGCATTGAAGACAGCCTAGATATTATAGTGAAAGAACATACAACTATCCAAGACAAATCCAAATAATATAACAGATCTATTCAACATTTGGAAGACACCATCAAAAGGCCTAATCTGAGGATAATGGGTGTAGAGGAGCACATAGGGACAGAAGTTAATGGTTTAGGAAATTCATTTAACAGGATCCTAGCAGAGAACTTCCCAAACATGCAAAAAGTTAGGCCTATTCAGGTACAAGAAGATTTTAGAACCACAAATAGACCAGACCATAACAGGACATGCCACCATAACATTAAAATCTGCAGAGGATCAATTCAGACCAAGGAAAAGATCCTTAAAGCTGTCAAGGAGAAAAGGTTAATCACCTATAAAGGGAAACCAATTAGAATCACCTCAGATTTCTCAGCAGAGACAATCAAAGCAAGAAGAGCCCGTAATGATTTATGCCATGCCCTAAAGATAAATAACTATCAACCAAGATACTGTACCCAGCTATACTCTCCTTCACAACTGAAGGTCAAATAATAATTTTCCATAGCAAAGAAAAGCTAAAATAATATATCTCCACCAAGCCAGCCCTACAAAAGATACTTAAAGATTTCCTCACATAGAAAACCAAGAAGACCACAATAAGAGCAAAGAAACCTCACAAAAGTGAGAATCCAAGAACCATAAGAACACATTTGCCTCAGCACCCAAGAAGTTGGATAACATGGCAGGAACTCCCAAAAACCTCTCAGTCATATCTTTCAACATTAATGGGCTTAACTCTCCAATTAAGCAACATAGATTATCTAGTTGGATTACAAAGCAAGATTATTCTATCTGCTACCTTCAGGAGTCACACCATGCCTATAAAAACAAACATTTCCTAGACCATTAACTTCTGTTTCTAGGAGCTCCTCTACACCCATTATCCTTAGATTAGGCCTTCTGATGGTGTCTTCCAACTGTTGGATAGATCGATCATATTTCTTAGACTTGTCTTGGATGGTTTTATGTTCTTTCTCTATAATATCTAGGCTGTCTTCAATCCCCGAGGTTCGCTCTTCTGCATGGTCTAACCTGCTGTCAAGGCTTTCTACTCTGTTTTTAATTTCTTTTCCTTCTAGTTGGTCAGCTTTGATGGCTTCAAATTCTTTGTTGGAGCTTTGTTTTAGATCTATTCAGAGAAGAAAGTGAATATAATGAGAGAAGGGGTGGGATATAAAGGAGATGTGAAAAACTTAAAAATAAAAATACTTAAAATATTATATAGGTATAAAGAGGTAGTACTGCTATTAAGAAATTTAGGTCTGAGAGGTTTTGAATTGAGTAATAAATTTGTGGATTAAGTGTGTACACAATGGGAGATAAGGTCTAATATTCGACTATGAGTTTATCTGAGGATGTGTAGAACAACAATTAAGTAACATAAAGAAGAATGAAAGAAAAAAAAAAGGTGAAAGGACAAGAAAGAAAGAAAAGAAGATCAGAAGTTCAGTAGAGGTAAACAAAAAACAAAAACAAACAAAAACAAAAACAAAAAATAAAGAAAATTCACACACACTTATACCCCTAAAATAAAATTCTAAGAGGAAAAAAAATTACTAGAAAAATTTTTTTTTCAAAAAATGTAAAAATTAAAGATTAAAAATAAATTTAGAAAAATATTTTTTTAAAAGGTACAAAAAAAAGTTCTTTGATTTTTTTGGGGAGGGGTGGGAAAAATCCTGTATCTTCCTTATGTCCTTAACCAGCCTCTTGTTGGAGTCTCTGGTCTGCTTGTGTTCCTGTGGCTTGGTTGGTTTCTTAAGTCAGTTTGAACAGGCAGTAAATGGTCTGCTTTCCCCAATGTTTTGCGCTCCTCCTCCCAGGTTAGTTCAATGGGAGGCAGATCTGCTTTAAGTATCCCAAAAGAACGAGATGGCTTTTTCCTCAATTTTGAAGATGCTGTGATGAGGCTAGGTTCTAGGTAGTGTTGAGGCCTTTCGGCAAACAGCAGCTTTTCCCGGAGTCTGGTTTGTGAGAAACTCACAGAGCCCAGCCTGGACCCACTCTCAGGGTTTATGTTTACTGAATTTCAATTGATTGTCGATTCTGCTAAAGGGAGGGGCATCCTCTGGCTCTGATTACCCAGTGAAGAAAGCCAATCCTGGGGCTGGCACCCGAGCTGGGTGACTTTTCCCTGGGTAGAGCTGAGTCTGGCAGGTCAGGTTAGGCTCCTGTGACCTGCTAAATGACTCTAGTTTACTTCTAAGGTCTGAGTTGGAGCTAGCAGCTCCGCCGAGCTTTGTCGGTATCCAAGATGGAGATCTCCAGTACTGGGGAGGGAGGGGTGGCCTTCCCTCCTCTGCTCCCTGAGAAGGAGTGAGAACATCAGGCTTCTACTTCCACTGAGTCTTGGTTCCTGGGTCGTCTCTGGTCTGCGAATTGCAGGATGAAGATGTCCGCTCCTTGTCGGTTCTTGCTGGTGTTGAGTAGAATCTGCTCGCCCGCTGCATCTGGCTCCTTCATCCCAGACTCTCTGTGATTCAGATATGACGGATATGGCCACCACCGCCACCACTGCTGCTGCCGCGGCGGCAGCTGCCGGCAAGTGCTCAGAGCTGTCTCCTTGCCTGTATTTTCCCTCTCTGGCCTAACTCTCTGTCCTGTGAAGGCACACTTGGTGTGGTTCTCTGGCTTAGGACTGTTCGCTGGAACTCTAAAATTGCTTTCTATGAGAGAGCTTGTTTAGCCTCCAGCTTCTCCTCCGCCATCTTCCCAGAACCTCCACGAAATTATTTCTTTTGGTTTATATATCCATAACGAACTATTCACTGTGTATTCACGGTACTTCATGATAAAAGCCTGTGTTTATCAGCACAAGTGTCTTTAACATGGATTTGGTCTCCTTAAGCAATTACTCCAGGAATAATGAAAAGTGGAAGCTGAATAATGTTCATTCATGTATTTTTTGAGAAATTAAACTGATCTTTGTTTGGTATAAAGAACACTTACACTTTCATTAGCCACACCCTTTTCATTTAAAAATATCTATATTCTGTAGCATTGTTATTGCCATTATAGGAAGATAATGTGGGTTCATCTGCTCCATAGCTCTTGAAAGGTAATGAATGTGACAAAGAATATCCTCAGATATGCCTGGTGTAACCTGGATTTGAGTTATGGGTCTACAACTGATCAGTCTTGGGTATTTGGGAAATTTGCTTCTCCTTGTTGCCTACTTCTGTTTTTAATAAAATAGTTAATTCATTTTCTAACTTGAAAAACACTCATAAGCACTACAATTACCCTAATGCAGGTGCAGTGCTTGGAATAGTGTCTGTGCATTGTGTAGTAGGTCCCAATGCCTTAAGAAATATATACCCAATTGATGCTAATATCTGTGAAAATTTGTCTTTACTACAAAAAAGGTCTTTTCGTCATATGAACAATGAAAATAATGATGGGGAAGTCCTGTGGCTTTTACTCTGAAGGAGTTTTGCCTAATTTCATTCTTACTCTATTAGTGGTAGCAGTAACATTTTTTAGTGCTACCCTTCAGGTTTCTAGTTCTATGTTCCATTTGGAATACTATTGTAACTTACTTTATGAACTTTGTTATAAGAATAAATAAACTACAGCTGCTGAAGTTTTCAATAAAGAGTCATTGCATTACATTTTATGTGATTAATACTTTCCTCAAATTATATCTTTAGGAGTATATATACCTAACAGACTATTTTTTATGATTTCTTATATGATTTATATAGATTTCTTACGTTATTCTTTTATGATTTCTTAAAGATCCATCAATAAAACTGCTCAGAACAGAAAAGAGTAGGTAAGAAGTCATAAACAATACTATTATGGTGGTCTTAATGGCTAAGCATAATGAATATGTAACAAAACTGTTAGAAGATTCATTTTCTCTTTTTGCTATTCTCTCCCGCTTCTTTGTAGAAAGGTTCTTACTATGAGGTGCCAAATGGTCTGGACCTTTCAAGCCTTGTCTCAGTGACAGAAGTGATGGAATTAGGGACATGTGCTTCCATGGATTGCGTTTAGAAAGTTCACAATATAGCAATACCAATACACATAAAGAAACTTTTGTGAGTGAAGTGTATTCACTTCCTCAATTACCAAAATTTAATTCATATGTCAAAACATCAAATTAGTTACATTATAATATATGCAGTACAACTGGCATCACTAGCACCCCCATAAATCAGATGCACACTAAAAGTTCTACTTAAAAAACCAACATCTAAGGCAGTGTTGGAAATACAAGAAGATAAACAATAAATCTAAAGAGTGAGATCTTTGACACTGGCAATGAGCAGTGATAGCTCAATTGTTAACCAGGCTAGAAAAGTTCGGGTGTCCTGTAACTATGTGGTTAGAGTTGCAGTGTTGACCTTAGTACCAAGATTGGAGGTAACATTCAAAGGCAGCTAAGGTTGCTGCAGTATTGTAGCTCAATACAGTGTGACCCTGTCTGATAATGGTAAAGCACAAAGTAGAATTTAAGTCAGTAAAATGTATAGGAAGGATTCTCCACTGAGAATAATTGCAGGGGTGATCATCACTCTTGCATTGAAAATGTATTGCCCATCATTCTACTTTAAGCTCTAGCATTTTTCTCATCTGAAGACAATTATAACACAAGAATGTGCCATGAGTACTGAGAGATGTATATTACTCTAATCTATGTATAAATCCTCACAGGTATGGAATGGCCTGACCCTGATACTTCATTCTGTGTTGCTGATTTTCATGGAGAAATGGTCGTAATTAGGCAATTCACACTCACCTAAGTGTAATTCAGACAACTGGGACATCACTCCAGTGACGTGGTCTGACCTATGAAATAAATAACATTATTTGACAATGTATATGTGTTTCTGAAAATATATGCAATACCAAATACCAAATATACAAAAGGGACAATTATCCATTTGTTTTATTATCAGAAGTAAAGATAGTCCTGAATTGTACTTTCTTGCTAGAAGATCACAGGTTGACTGCTAATGTTTAGTATCTTTCCAGGTGATCCTATACATTTGTCAATCTTCTTTGAGGAAGTATTTTTATGTGGTTTGTTTTGAGGTATTCAGAATATCAGTACTGTCATTAACCGCAACCTTGGGAGAGCAAATACGATGGGATACCTGGCCAAAGAACTGAGAAATCACAGGAAGTGATAGGAATGAAGACACCAGAGGACCCAAAGCCTCATTGCCAGCTTCTACTATAGGGGGTGGTCAGTGGATACAGGTATGTCCACAAACTAAGGCATCAATCTAGCTTGTGTTTATAATTATTTACATGAGGTATTGTTTGTAAACATACTGATAACTGCATCCCTTATTGTTAGGGAGCAGAAGGGAGCAATAGTCATTACAACTATAGCACAGACATCCATCTTGTCTCCAAAGTCTTAATATTTTAGTGTCCAACAGCTCTAACTTAAATACCCTTGAGGTAATAACTCATACCCCTGTCTTCCCTTGACTGTTTCACCTTTCCAGAGCACAGCTCTCAGCCTTTTGATTGTTGTTTGAGATGGCTTCCCAATCTATTCCTTTCCAGGTCTAACAGCTTGACTCTAGAAACCCTCACAAGTACTGTGAGAGATGTATTATTTTGAAAAGGATATTTTTTCTAGGATAGGTTCAATTTTTAAATTTTATTTCAAAGATACTTTAAGAGTGGTTACAGTTACATGAGTAAGGTAAATTCCTTGTTGAATATTGTTACCCACTCCATTGTTGTTCTCATATCCTTTCCCAACTCCTACCCCTCTCCCCACCCCAAAGTTGTCAAGTTCATTTCTGACATAGTGTCTTGTGAATATCATTGTTGCAGTGGGTCGCTCTTTGTATTTCTTTCATCACTATGTTTTTCCTTTCCTTCTCCAAATCAGATAAATGTATATACAAAATGGAAGGTAGCAGAATTAAGACAGAGATTGACAGGGATAACCCAATGGAACAAGACAAATGAAATAAAATAAGATCTAGATACACTACTTTAGAGATATCAAGGTTGACATCTGAAAAAAATGACTTGTTTCCATACCTTGGAGTTCATTTCAATTAGCATCATTTTGTAAGGTCAAATGTACATACCTCTGGAACCAGCAATCCCACTCCTGGGCATTTGTGGAAATGATCTCAAGGTAAAACTCACTAAATCTACAACTATGTTTTTGGAAGCATTATTACCATATCTAAGATATTGAACCTATCGACAAGCCCCTCTATATATGAATGGATCAAGAAAAGGTAGTATATCTACACAATGAAATTTTATGTTTCTATCAGAAAGAATGACAGCCCTTTTCTTAAGAAAATGGAAAGACTTGGGAAAACAGTAATGGAACCTAGGTTCCATGGTTTCCTTCATTTTTA
>NW_024871614.1:0-53620 GCF_019054845.1 Dipodomys spectabilis | reverse complement strand
TGTATTGGACGTTGTAACTCCTTTCATATGCATATGTGGAAATTCTATTCCCCCGGCTGGTGACATTAGAATCAACCTTTCAGAGATGGCATTACAATAATGATCCTGATAAAAGAAGCCCAATATAACTACTCTGCCATATGAATGTCCAGCAAATAGATTGTGATGAACCAGAAAGTGGACCCCCAAAAGACAAGGAATTACTTTGAACAAGCATTTTTATAATCAATGCTTAAGCTTCTAGCATATGGGTAATAAAATTCTGTTGTTTTTAAGCGACTTACTTTGAAGTATTCTCTTATAACAGCCCAATTGCTGACAAAAGGCAAAGCAGTTTTGAGTTAATATCACAAATTATGATAAAAAAAGACAGATGCATAGTAAAGGAGACCTATCTCAGCCATTCACAGATTAGAAATGTGGAGACATAACCTCATTTATGTAGGTTAAACATGGAAGAGAGAATGTGGTTAGCCCAAAGCCAAATGCCAAAAGCAGATAAATTTAACAAAATACCATGAAGTTGAAACAAGTCTTAAAAGGGAGATCTGGGCTTAAAGGGAGTAGGGCACTTCTGCCCTAATGGAAATGGTGGACTAATACAGTCATATCACTCAATGTACGTATGTGAGAATATAAGTAGGATACTTGAAGGGATAGGTGGTGTTGGGGTAAGGGAAGGAAGAAAAGTGGAAAGATTTCAATGTTCCAGATGTATTGTACATTGAAATGCACATATACTCTATTAAACACTGACATGATGAAGCGAAACCCCTTTGCACAACTTGATAAAGATTAAAACAAATTTGAAGTTTTAATATTAAGAGACAAAAATCATAAACGTTTAGAAATAAATAAGAGGATAGCATTGACATATTGTTATGGCTTGTGTTTCTTTCAATATACAAAAATTTATGTGTCAAGTCTGCTGCAAATGTAAATTTTATTTTGCCAATTCTTTTTGCAAATTGCTTAAAATATAGAGAACCAAATTCCACAACCCCTTCACTTCCAATAAAAAAAATCTTATAGACCTTTAGGTTTCTCAGTTGTTTCTAAATATCTTAAAGTGATGCATTGGAACCAATTTCATTCTACATTTAATTTTAATTTTTAAAACACTAAATTCTTCTAAAATCCTCTCACTCGGACATAGGTATGGATAGATAACTGACGTGGGCAGAATCAGAATTATTCAGAAGGCTGTAAATGGATGCTTATCTAATTTTCTCTCTTCTTGATCATAGAAAACAGACTGCCCTTGTTAGGAAAATGAGGGAGAATGGAAAAGAAATAGGCCGAACTCCATCATCAACAGGTGAGGACTGTTTATTGATGAACAGCGAGGGGCACAGCCCTTCCAGCAGGTTTGGAGGTTGTGTGAGGGAGCTGGGACAGGATCGGGTTTTTATAGGAAGTCTGAGCAAGGAGGTAGAGGTTAATGGAAAGCCCCTAGCTCAAGGAAGGTGTGGGCCCACAATGGGATGTTTACAGCTGGGTTAGGTGGATTGCCCTGCCTGCACTTCAAAGGAGTTCACATATACCTGGGTTTTGCCTGCAGTCTATATGGGCCTAGGATAGTAGGGTGGGGGTCAATCCTTCATATTCCATCTTCAGATACATAAAAGGATAGGGCCAAGAGGGGAGAGGCAAGTTCTTTATATAGGATCTTTGGATACATAAAAAGAACTGGGCTGATAGAGGATTAACATGGAGTTATGAGAACAAAGCAGATTCCAATCATTTTGAAACCTGGAGTATAAAAGGTGGAGTATAAAAAGGGGTCTTTTCTGGCTGCCTTCAGCTGGCATGGGGGTGTCGAGGAGTCACTGGGGCTGGGGTCTTCAGGTCCATGTCTGTGCTCGGTCCAAGGCAGTTTAAGCAAAGCCTCTGGTTGCCTGCAGTAATAGGATGGCCTTGACATGGTCCCAGGTCTTGAGTCAGGGCTATAATCCTGTTAGAGAGAAACTTGAAAATGCTGAGATCAAGCAAAAGGCTGACTGGTTGATATGAGTTACATAGGAAAACACACCCAGGGCACAAACCAGAAAAGTTCCATTTGGATCATGAGCCCATAGCCAGTCAGAAACTAGGGCTGGATTGGAGTAGTTAAGGTAAAGGGCCTGGTGAGAGACTTTGATCATTTCCTATAAATAGCTGGTAACAAAGGCAAGAATGTAAATTCTTGTCCAGTTAGAAGTTAGACAGATATGGACATTAGATGGACAAGCTTCTCAAATTGTTTCTATTGACCTCCTGGCTCTGGTTAATTTTGAAAGGACAGGCACAAAGTGGCTGATGTGACATCATCTCCTCTTATACTTTTCCGCCTTGTCCTGGAATCTAGCTGCTTGTGGCTAGGATATGGGCTTTGAACTCAAGGCCTGAGCACTTTCCCTGAGCACTTCTGCTCAAGGCTAGCATCCTACCACTTTGAGTCACAGGGCCACATTTAGCATTTGGATGGTTAATTTTTGAGCCAGCTTCCAGCCTGGTTCTTTGCTGGTTGTATAGGAATAGAGTCTCAGGGATTTTTTGCCTGGGCTGGCTTTGAACTGCAATCTTTGCCACAAAAACACTTTATAATTTCCAATCAAAGTAACAAGGAGATCAGTGGGAACAAGTAGAGCTTATGTGCACCCTGTCAAAAATTGATCAACAAATACTTGCCAGAACTCTGCAATGACACAACTCAATAGCTAGGATGAGGGTTTGAGTATAGCTTGGCTGCCTGGGAAACCTTATAACCAAAGTGTGTAAGAGGCTCTTCTGGCCTATACATGTATTAATAGCATAACAACATAGCTGGCTTTTTCAGGTCAGGCTGGGTAAGGTTTATAGAGAGTGTCCCACAAGAGTCTAGTTTTTGTAAATCTAAAGGGGTCTTTTACCAAGAATCAGCTGTGTGTGATCGAGTCAGGCAGGAGTCCAGTATGCCATGGAGGCGGTAGCATGCTTCAGGCAGGATCTTGGCTAGACTGCATCCCTCGGATGAATGGTTAATTACTTACAACATTATACACAGATTGGCTAAAGACACTTGACTTTAGATGGATATAGAGAATAACATGCTAGTTTTAATGTTAAATCACAGCCAATAATTACATACAAACTTTACTCATAAGCTGTCTTTTAAGGCATACTCATACCATCTCCTACATACTCGAACTTTCTGAGGACAGAAACAGATATGTGGAACAAACATTTTAAGACAATTCTTACCTCCTTACTGGTGTTTTTCATCACAGCTGGTTAGTAGATGAGCTGGGTCTCATTCCTTTTACTACTACCCTTGATAAAAATGTTTTCTTTTAACAAACAGCACATTTGATAGGAAATATCTGTATCAAGAAATAGAAGAAGATGACTTTTTACACAGGTTTTATGTATTATAATAAGATTATGCTGAACATGTTCACACACTTATACTTAAACCAAAGTTTTAAGGTGCAGTTAAGTTTTTAAAAAAATGAAAACCAACCATATGGGTTTTTTTTAATTCCAGTGGCAAAGTGATATTGTTTTGCCCAATATGATAAAAACACGTGTCAATGTCAGAAAAGTAGGCAATACCAAACAATATGCAAGGCAAATTTTGACAAACAGAATTTCCACCCTTAAACAAACATTAATAACAAGAGCAGAAAATCTTTAAATCGATTTTGGTGATGAGGCATATTATATGATTTAAATATTTTAACCCCTAGAAGAGTGAAGAGGAGAGTGGAGTAAGGTTGGTGGAAGAGTGGAGGTTGTAGAAAAATCCATTATGTGGTCTTTGCCTCTTTCTAGCTGCCAGCTTCCAGGGCATGTAGAGAGAATTGGGGGAGAGGGTGGCTGAACAGCCACTGTAAGGAGAAGAAATAACACTTTTAACATGAAGACATTTAAAGGGATGATGTGGCATAATGAAGGTGCTGAAAAGTGAGTGTTTGAGTGAGTGGATAGAGAGAGTTATTGGAAGATGTGAGAGGGAGGGATTTCTCTTCTGCAGTCTCCTAGAGAAGAAATTAAGAATAAAGATTTTGATGTGAGTGGACTCAGGAAAGAGAAAAGGATTGGATTATTGTCTAAGTCCAAAAAGAAAAGAACTGGTTTGTTTCTTTTATGGGATTTCAGTGTGATAAAGGGAGAGAGCCGTAAAAGAGAGAGGCTGTCCTCAGTGTTTTTGACACCCATACACTTTCAGTGACAGGTTAACAAAAGTTCCAGAGCAGAGGCCTATTTATTTAGGGTCTGGAAGGGAAGAAGACCTTAGAAGCCATAGAACAGGATTGAGAAGTGTATAAGTATGGAGGGGTTTGTGTAGAGGGATTTTTAACAGGGCTGTTAGCTTGTTGTTTTATCTTTTTGTTTTTCTTTTTTTTGGCCCTGTCGTGGAGCCTGAACTCTGGGGTTGGGAATTGTCCCTCAGCTCTTCAGCTCAAGGCTAGTGCTCTACCACTTGAGCCACAGTGCCACTTCCGGCTTTTTTCTTTTTGCTTATTTGGTGCTGAGGAGTTGAACTCAGGGCCTCAGGCATGCAAGAGAAGCACTGTACCACTGAGCCACCTTCCCAACCCTTGCTGTTTTATCTTTGGAGGCCTATGCCCATCCTCACCTTGTGTCAGCTACACAGGTAGGCAGACAGGAAAGCACAGGGACAGGGGTGAGCAGAAGGAGTTTGCTTGACACAGGCAGACAGTCTTAGCCTAGATAAGCTGGACCAACTGCAAATAGCAAGAGTGCAGTTAGAAGGGCAAGGAAAGAGAAAAGGATCTTTGGTGCCAGAGGTCATCAAAGAAAAGAGAGAGTGAGAGAGAAAGGGAGAGGGGGAGAGAAAAGGGGTGAGAGACAGATTGAGCTGCTACAAGATGAGGAGTTACTTTTTAGAGGAGATAGTTAGGAGAGTCATGGCAGAGAAGGGCTTGGTGAGCAAGGCTGGAGAGCGGGTAGGGGGAACTCTGGAGTGGAGGTCAGAGAAGGACTTGGTGAACAGAACAGAATAAGCAGAGTGGGGGGTTTTCTGGAGCAGAGGTAGAGGAGGGCTTATGTATAGGGGACCTGGGACTCCCCACGGTTTTGTTGGAGAATTGTTTAAATCACTAAGAGGAAAACCTAAGGTTCCGAATTTAGGCCAGTGCTGGCCATGATAATGAGACCAGATTTTGGAAGAAAAACACGTCAGATTATTTTTTTACTGTAAATCAGTCAGCCCAGTTTCTTAAGATTAGACCATAGTCAGACCAATGGGGTGTCTCTGGGAGACAATTTGGAAAATTTGGTAGGACTACTGAGTCTGTCCCGTTGTTCCAGGCATCCCTGGTGTTTTGGGAAGGCAGATGGACATATCCAAGTAATTAGGATAGAGCATCCCCAAAGGTCCTAATTACAGGGGGTCATGGTGTCAGGAAAAGAGACACTCCTGGAGTCTCCTGGATTCCCACAGACAGGAAGGAAGGAAGGAAGGGAATCCTGGATTCCTGGGGTCCGTTTCATTGCACCTCCACCACAGACTTGGCTGGTAATCTTGTACTGAGGCTTTTACATGGTGAGTGAAGTTGACCAAAAGGCAAAGACCCTCCAGCCTGGAGATAAGAGTCCAGGAACAGAGTAAAAGAGAAAGAATAGGGGAAGAGACCTTTTCTGGGTTTATGCAGGGGCCCAATAATACCTCAAGCCACAGCAGGGTTGCTGTCCACTGCTTGCACTGTTTACAAAGGCAAAGATCAAGAGGTCTTTCATGTGGCTGTTTAGCCCAAAGTAAGCTCTGAGGGCTCTGTCCTCCCAGTGGAGAAAGGCCTTGGAAGGAGGAGGAAGGTAGCAGAAAGCCTCCATGAGGGGTGGCAAGGAGGGGTGTTGCCCCTGGGCAGAGGGCACCCAGTCCTCCAGGGTGTCAGAACCATATGTTAGGAAAATGGAGGAGAATGGAAAAGGAATAGGCTGAACTACATCATCAACAGGTGAGGCCTGTTTATTGAGGCACAATGAGGGGCACCATCCTTCCAGTGCATTGGGAGGTTGTGTGAGGGAGCTGGGATAGGATCTGGGTTTTTATAGGAGGTCTGAACAAGGAGGTAGAAGTTAATGAAAAGCCCCTAAGTCAAGGAAGGTGGGGAACTTTCAGTTTGGCCCACAATGGGCTTACGTGGATTTCCCTGCACTTCCAAGGAGGTCACATGTACCTGGGATTTTGCCTGGAGTCTGTATGGGCCTGGGACAATAGCGTGGTGGGGAAGGCAGGTCAATCCTTCAGTCCTAATTGGAAAAAGTTATCCTTACCAGCTTTTCTGCATATAACATTCCATAAACATTTTCTTATTAGAGGATTATACAAGATTAGCTATAAATTGATTGATAATGACTGAGCTTGACAGAAAGGTGATGGAAATCTCTCTACACTTCAGTGAGGTTCTGACTTGTGTTTCACAAAGTGTTATGAAAGCTCTCTATGAGAAATCTAACAGCTGCATTTCTAAAAAGTCCTTGCGTGCTTACACTTTCTGATAATGTCTCACCTCAAGTACTTCTTCTTGAAGATCTACACCATTCAATGATGCTGTATTAGATCCTTGTTACATTTTACAGACAGCTCATGGTGATGAAATTTGGGTTTTTCATAGTTGCTCTTCCAATTCCATGCACAATATGCAGACAAAAATTATCTGAAAAATTTGTATCCGTTGATAGTGCATATACTTTTCCACTACAAATATAAAATGTAGTAAAATTTTTAATAGCAATCATACTGCAATAGGTTATGGGCAGATTCTAATGTAAATAATATACTGTGTTTATGTAGAGAATTTGAGCATCCAAAATTTTAATATGCCTGTGGTCCTAAAACCAGTACCTTACTGATATTGGGTGACAAATACTTCATATAAGTATAGAAGAAGTTTTCTTCGTATTTTTAAATATATTTTTTGTAAATATCATATACAGAGGGGTTACAGTTACATAAGTAAGGTAATGAGTACGTTTTTTATTGAGCATTGTTACCCCCTCCTTTGATTTTCCCCTACCATCCCTTCCCTGCACACCTCCTCAACTCCCCACTTTACCCCCGTCTGATATTGTCTTGTACATCCCATTGCTACAGTGGGTCAACCTGTATCCTTTCCTTGTATCTTAAATGAAGAAATGCTGGCTTGATTTATGCATATTCTACTTGTGTAGACACACCTATAGTCACTCACCAAGTCCAAAAGCACATAAGTGAAATGCACATCTTCTTTTGTCAGTTGGTATAATTGTATTGTACACATTTATTGACAGGTTACAAATTATTTTCAATTTTTAAAACATTAAAAAACTTTCTTTTTTTAAATTTCTTGGCCAGGAAATGGAAGACCTCAGTCAGCATTTCTAACTTTAGACTTTTCACATGGGTTGGTTAAGTGTTGACCTGAGGTCCAGTCTTCTGAGGCCTCATTCATCTGCTTAGGAATTGATGGTAGTTGGATGGGAGGGCGATCTGCTGCGACATCTGTCACCCCATTGATCGCCAGGGTTGATTCGGCTGCTCTGGCTGGCTAGGTGGGTGTCCCCTTCCTCCCTTACCGCTACATGTGTGTCCCTCCCGAAACTGTGCACTCAGTCGAGGAGGACTACCATCCCCAATAGAGGAGGATCGGTCTTAGGTCAAGGATATACGGGTAGCTGAGCTCCCCTGCTAGAACCTCCAAACAAGCTCTCAAGGAATTGATGGTAGCTTTTGTAAAAAAGCTCAAGGAAGGATGCCATTTAAAGCCTTATAACCTTATTTTTTACCAGGATATTCTTCTGCTTTGGTTTTTGAGACTGTCTACAAGAGCAAGAATTCCATGGGGAGCAAGGAGACACCATAAGACCTTTACTTACTGAGATTTCTGAGTGATTTGTTATCACTTGTATGGGATGTTGCAAGTCGATTCTGGCAAAAACTACCAATTTTAGGAGATAAGATGAGTGGAAAAAAAACTCTTAGAGACAAAGACATCTGCAACATATTCAGTTCCAAGCATTCCATCTAAGGCATATTCAACAATTAGTGAAAATTATGTTGGCTGTATCTATGTGTCTTTCTCCATGTGTGCATGTATACATGTGTATATGTATGTGTATATTTGTGTGTATAGTAACATACATGTGTACATATATAAGGGCATATACACACATATATGCAAATATAAATAAATATAAATATATAAATATATGTGTATATATATCAGCTGTTCAGTGATTTAATCTAGAGTTCCCAGCACATTGCCATTCTCACAAAGTGTACATGATAAACTGCTCTGAGGATCTGTGCTCATTTCCCCCATTACCTTGTTTTTCATCCCTGTGAACAACTTCAGCCTACTTTCCCTAGGATATCTTTGTTTTGTTTACTGACTGATAATAAAAGAAAAACATTCTTTGTAAAAGAAAAAGAACTTTTAGGTCACAAATGGATGCCTATGAGATAAAAATATAATAGAAATAAAAGTGAAAAGGAATTCCTAGATCTGTTGTTTTGCCATTTAGAATGGCAAAGAATAATATCACGTTACTCTTATAACTTTTAAAGAGTGCAAGGGTAACTGATGGTCCCTATCATGTTCCCACAAAAGCAGTGGATCCTGAAGGACAATAGTAGACCAGCAGAAATTCTAAATAGCAGACATGGAGCATGAAAGAGAAAGAGAGAAAATGAGAGAGAGAGAGAGAGAAATATCATAATACTGGAAGTGCATAACAGATAAACAAGAGCTGTATGAGAACCTTCGTACTGCTATCTTTAGACTCTCCATGTACATTTGAAGGTATTTGATGTCTGATAATCCATCAATATAAAAATATAAATTAATTTTGATAAAAATTAAAGATTACTCAGAAGAAATTATAAATGCAAAAACAGTCTTCACAGAAGCAAACACTCAGAGATATTTCATGACTTTGAAAAGGATGAAGTGGCTGAAGTTAGTATAAATTTAGAAGTATGACAATTCACAAAAACATAAAAAGATATTCATGTATTTCATTATATAACCCAAAGCAGAAAGTAAATGTTGTTCAGATGATTTTTAAAAGAACAGTCTCTCCGGTTCTTGGAAGGTGGCTCAGTGTTAGAGTGCTTGCCTTGCATGCATGTGGCGCTTGGTTTGATTCCTCAGCACCATATAAGGAGAAAAAGACAGATGTGATGCTGTGGCTCAAGTGGTAGCACTCGACTTGAGCTGAGGGACGGCACCCAGGACCCAGAGTTCAAGCCCCACAACCAACAAAAACCAAACCAAAAAACTAAACAAAACACAGTCTCTCACTTTTGTGGCCTCAACTCTGTAAAACCACTGCTTCAGCTTAAGGCTAAGATTTTATGTGTGGACATTTATCAACACTCCTGATTCAGACTCTAATTGAGAAAATTTTTAATCAATATTTTGTTCTTAATTTTGATCGCTGTGAATTCACATGCACCTATAAAAAATGGTCATCCCAGTAACATTTTCAAAATACCTCGTAATGACGACTTAAAAAAGTTGTATTATATTGCAAAAAAGAAAACAATGCAAAAAATAAAGAAAACCAATAATTAAATATTAATGATTAATAAAATAAAAGCCAAATACCAGTATTTCCAATATTTGAAGTATACTACATATTAGATTTTACAATTTGCTCATATTCCTGTACATTTAAAACTGGCTAAGATTATGATGTTCAACAAGAATTTTATAAGCTATGAGTACCCTTTAAATTTACACTGTAAGATAACTTTTTATGTCTCACTCATCACTGACACATGGCTTATATAATCATTTGTTCCTTGCTAACATATAAAGAAAAGAAGCCCTAAAGTTTCAACAGAAATTGTGTAGTTAAAGTCTTATCTCTTTGCTCTGTTTCTTTACACAAAGACTTTGCAACTTCTCATTAATAAATTTTCTATAAACTCTGAAATGTACATACTTAGTAATATATGTCAGCTACCATAAATCTTAAATACTTTATGGAAAAGTTTTATGACCTGACAGTCTTAATTTTGGCATATATAAGCAGGTTCCCAAAATTAAACATATTTAAAACATTAAAATTTTTAACACACCTTAACACTTGCTGCAGTGTTCATTATGAGAGGTGCCCTGTATAGAATAATTGAATTCCTCCTCCTACACATCTCTTGAACAACAAACATCTGGACTCATTTTGTTTTTGTCATATCAATCTTGACTTTATTCTTAAATGTGTGCTTATGTAACAAATATCTGGTTCTAAAATTTCACAATTCTTTTGAACTTGCTTTTTGTTGAATTATCTAGTTTAAAAAAATCAATTCCACTTTATATATAAAAAATGTTCTGTGCTCAATTTGGCAGCACATACACTAAAATTGGAACAATACAGAGAAGATTAGCATGGCCCCTGCGCAAGGATGACACCCAAATTCATGAAGCGTTCCACAACAACAGATGCTGGAGGGCATGTGACCAGAAGGGAACCCTACTATATTCTTGGTGGGAGTGTAAACTTGTTCACGCACTTAGAAAGCAGTATGGATGTTCCTCAAAGGGTTACACATAGAGCTCCTCTATGACCCAGCAATCCCACTTTTCTGCATTCACCCAAATGATCACTAACAAGGCCATTCTAAAACTACCAGCACAACTATGTTTATTGCAACATTATTTACCATAGCTTAGATATGGAATCAACCCCGATGCCCCACAATAGATTAATGGATGAAGAAAACATTGTGTGTGTGTGTGTGTGTGTGTGTGTGTGTGTGTGTGTGTGTGTGTGTGTGTGTGTGATGGAATTCTATCATCCATCAGAAAGAATGACATTGCCCAATTTGTTAGAAAATGGAAAGACTTGGAAAAATTTATATTAACTGAAATAGGCCAAGTCCAAAGAAACATAGGTCCCATGGTATCCCTTATTTGCAATAAGTTATATATGTCTGGGAAAAGCAGAAATGGTCCAAAGCTATGTGCATATGACTAGATAAGGTGATGTTAAACTAAATGAACCCAAGCTAGGGACACAAGTGTGTGTTTTTCCTTTCTTGCTGTTGTTTCTAATGCACTTATAATGTACGATGAGATTTTTTTTTTTTTAATTTGGTCGTCCCACACGGTATAACCCCTGTTTTCACTGTATTTGGTGTTGATGCACCTGCATCTTTTATATACACTTCTCTAATTTGGAGAGGGAAAGGGAAAAACCAAAATGCTCAAATAGAGATACTGTTTGACCCATTATAACAATGAGTTGCCCAAGACACTATGTTGAAATACTAACTTTACAATTTAGGCGGGGGGGGGGGGGGGTGAAGTGTGTACTTGTGGAGGTGTAAGGGAGAGGTAGTTGGGGAAAAACAAAGGGGGAGGTAACAATGTTAGATAGGAAATATACTCATTACTTTGCTCATGTAACTGTAACCCCTCTGTACAGTATTTTTACAATAAAAAACATTTAAAAATGATGGAAGAGTTTATTTCCATTATTTTAACCATATAATATTATTAAACAAGAAATTAATGCAAAATACTGACCTGAAGATATTTTGAATAAGTGTATGTGTGTGCGTGTGTGTGCGCGTGTGTGCGTGTGCATGTGTGTGCGTGCGTGCATGTTGGCATGCCCAGAGTTTGAACTCAGAGCTTCAAGGATTTGCAAGGCCTTTCCTCTCTAGCTTTGTGAGCTATTATATGAGCTACATCTCCATTCCTGGACCTTTGCTAGTTCATTTAAATTTTTGAAAAATAATACTTTGATTTTTTTTTTTGCCTTAATTGGCTTCCAACTCCTATTCACAGATCCCATGCTCCTTTGTAGATATGCCGGGTAGACAAGATTACAGGTATGACTAACCAGTACAAGGCTTTAGGAATAATTTTAAATGTAGAAGAAACTTTAGTTCAGGAGGGCCTGTTTTATTATTTCCTACTTTTAAAGCATTTTGGAGTTACTATATGTGAATTGTTTACGTTTTGAGATACTTAAAAGACAGTAAGTAATGGTATTTAAAAGTTTTAGTACTTTTTAAAAAGAATACTGGAACTGTGGGACAGAAAAATTTGGCTCTCTTTGGACCTCAATTTATAATCTCAGCACTGTGCATGATAACCCAAAGTCACCAACTCAGTCTGTGTTGAAGACAAAATGTGATAGAAAACAATTACCGTGGGCAATATTTTTATGCTATTATTTATTGGACAATATGAATATTGAATTGAGAGTATAAGAGAATGGAGAGATTTTACCTACATTTTTGTATTGCTGAAAGGGTTTTGGAAACTTTGACTCATTTCTTTCCTCACTATATGTCTTTGGGCAATGCACTTAGTGCCTTGAATTACAATTTTTCTCAACACTAAAATGGTAATAACATTAGCATTACAGCAAATTTTTTAAGACCTAAGAGACATAAAACTTGTGAAATACTTAACATAAACTTCTATGAATGAGCTTTTAGTTTACCCAGTAGTTTTTTTTAATATTAAACAGAATGTGATATATATCACAGGAATCATTACATGTAGTGAGCAACCAGAAGTAATGTTATTTATTGACTATGCTGTGCTTCCAAGGAAACCAGCTGGATAACTTCTCATGCTGTAAATCAAACTGGTTATCTTATGTCTTGATAGTGTAAAACTATCAGTGACAGAATAATGAAGGAATGCTGTAGACTGGGGTGAAGTCCATATGAAAATGTGCAAAACTCATAAAACGTAAAAGTAACTGAGCAGTATATTGAGTTTTACATCATTTAAGGTAAATTGCAAAGGCAGGGAAGACATAGAAGAATGAATTCTCCTTTTGATATCCTATCATACAAAAGTCCTTAGCAGGATGAACTCTTTCCTCATTCTTGTAGAGGAATCATCAGATGAGAGGAACTCTATTTTTGGGTTGCTTCCTTCAATTTATTCTTCAGTTTGAAACCTGAACTACATGAGACTGCAAGAAACCAAGGAGAATTAGACATGCAGGATTTGGAAAGAGCAATCAGCATAAAATAAATAAAATACAGAGAGCCTTGTAAAAGGTCTAAATAAATTGAGTTATATAGTCTCAAGTGTAAACAGAAAATGATTTAAGCAATATCATGTTATTGAAAATTGAAAATTGTGAGGAGTTGCTCAATTTTTTTCCTTTCTACTATATTGAATTAATTATTGATTTTGTATATAGAGATTAAAGATGAGATTAACAAGGAACTTGATTAAAAATCGACAAAAGTTCTGAATAGCCATATTTTGCAAAATGCCCTGAAAATCACCAGTGGGTTTACAAAGTTGTGTTAAATACCACTTCTATGCTGGATTAATGCTTTGTGAACAGAAGTCATTAGAGAAATGCAATTCAAAATTATTATGATACTACTTCATAACTATTATAACTCATCAAAAAAATCAAAGGAACTTGGTGTGGTGGTAAAGGCTTGTAATTCCAAGCATTTGGAAGGTTGGAGTAAGAGGATTTGAGCCTAAGGCCAGTCTGGGTACTGCACATAATAAAAACCTGCCTTTTCAAAAAACTCAAAACGTAATTATGTTGGTGATAGTGTGGAGAAAAGGAAATTTTCTACACTCGTGGTTAAAATACCGGTTATTATTCTCATTCTAGAAAGTAGTATGGAGTTTTCTAAAGAAATACAGAGTTGAAATATCATCTGACCCACCAATCATATGATTATTTCTCTCTAGTAAATATATCTATAGTTCATTGTTATTCACATTATCCACAACAAGCAAGATATAAATCAAAGTTATGTGTTCAACTACAGACTAATAAAGCAACTGTGGTGCATGCACAAATATATTTTTGTTTCATCCCTAAACTAGCAAGAGACTTCTCCCGTTAGCCACAACTTACAATGACCTGAAAGATGTATTCTAAATAAAGAAAAATGTTGTCTTCTGATCTTTGTCCAAACACACACACACACATACACACACACACACACACACCAACCTAAAACAACAGAGAAATTTTTCAAAAAGTAAAGCAAACTGGAATTTCTGGGGCATTTATGTCACAATATACATGATAGTAGATATACAGGATGACCAAGTATAGAGTTGTAATGTACAATATGAGGATGCAGCGGACAACACTGGCTTTACATAGGAATGAAGCTAATTAAGTAGGAGTTGTTCTTCCTTGTAGGGGTTGCTCTTTTAGTTGTTCTCCTTCAGTAATGGTTGAGATTAACATAATTCTTTAAATATACCTGCCGGTTTGTAGAAATAATAACAAATAAGATAGCAATAATGTTGTATGCTCAACATAGAACAAAATGTCAAATTAAAATACATGAGATTATCTTTGATATAAACTAATTATTACAAATAAGGGAACCCATTGGACATATGTTTCTTTAAGTCTGGCTTACTTCAGTTAATGTGATTTTTTCCAATATCTTCCATTTCCTGACAAAGAGGTGGTATTATTCTTTCTGATGGAAGCATAGTATTCCATGTGTATATAGGTGTGTATGTGTGTGTGTGTGTGTGTGTGTTACATTTTCGTGATCAATTCATCTACTGAGGTGCATCTGGGTTGATTCCATATCTTAACTATGGTAAATAATACTGTGATAAACATAATTGTGCCTTGTTTGTGGTCACTGTGATAAATACCCAGAAGTGGGATTACTGGGTAATAGGGGAGGATTATTGTGTACATCAAGGATAATCTTAGTAGATGAGCAGAATAGCTCAATTGTTAAGTACATATGACCATATAAGGTGATTCCAAGCGAAATGAACTCCAAGACATGTTATTTGTTGTTGTTGTTCTTAACGTACTATGTGATTTCTTTTTAACCTTTTGTGTTTTCCCGACTTATCACTATATTTGATTTTGATACCCTGGGTTTTGTAAATATGTTGGTTTCAACTAGGGAAGTGAAAGAGAAAAAAATCGAGAGACAAAGGACAAAGGGGAAACCTATGCAAAAGTGATAATCACAAGACAATATATTGGAAATACTCTTGGGGGGTTTGGGAGGGAAGAGGGAGAAAAATGAAGGAAGGGGTAACAAGTTAGAAAAAAAGGAATTCATTACCTTACTTATGTAACTATAACCCCTTTGTACATTACCTTGACAATAAAATTTAATTAATAAAATAGCATACATGAGAGCAGAAATACAGGAGATGGAAGTGGGGGAAATACTGTATTATACAATGAAGAGTAGAACAGCTGTAGACAACAGGAATTTTACAGTAACATAGGAAGTAATAAGCTATCATACAGATTTTCATCCTCATGTCAGTCACTAAAAAGGGGAAAATGCACAATCAGCAAACCAATAGAGATAAAATAGAAAACTAAACAATTAAGGTGGAGGGCTGGGAAGGTGGCTCAGTAGTAGAGCACTTGCCTTGCATGCCTGAGACCCTGAGTTCAATTCCTCAGCACCACATAAACAAAAAGAAAAAAGGTGGAAGTGGTGTTGTGGCTCAAGTGGTAGAGCGCTAGCCTTGAGCTGAAGAGCTGAGGGAAAGTGCCCAGGCCCAGAGTTCAGGCCCCACAGCCGGACGCCCCCCCAAAAAAGATATAAAAATCAATGAACATGGAGAGATGACTTGGAACAATAACAAATGACACAACTAGGAAACAAATAACAAGCTGGTGAGTTTAAAAAATATTACCCATAATTCTATTAAATGATTTTTACATCACAATTTGTTAGAAATATACTTCAAATCACAGTTTAATAGTATATCATTATAATAATAGGTTACTTATTATTGATTTCTTAATATTGAATGTTTAATGTATAATTTTAGTAGCTATAGAAAAGAAAAATGTGAAACTAATTTTAATGATATATTTCAGGAATTGTAAAATTGAGAAGCATTAAAATTTAAACAATAAGTCATTATTGTTTCATTTATGTAAATTGATGTGGTAATTCAAATTGTATTCTACACTTAGCACTCAACATCAAATAGGAAATTATTGCACATGAATTTGGTATTAGGTTGAAGGGTGCAGCCTTGTGGTAAAATTCACACCACACAGTACACGAAGGTATGACTCCTCTCATCTAGCTTAAATTGTGGAAATTTGATTTCTACACGCATGTTAAATTCCTGTCTAGGTGACATCTATACAATTATATAAATTATATACACGAGGAGTATTTCAGATGACACTTAAAAGTCATATTCATTAATTAAAGTTTTATTATTTTGTACCAAATAAATATTTATAGAGAGACTGAATTTCTGAGTAGATGATGGTGTATTTGTGCCAGATAATACTTACTGAGGCTTATTTTATATTGCTGACATTGTTTATACAGTTGGACTTAATTTTCCGTAAGGGGTTAAGTGTATTATATTGGATATATGAAAGTAAACTGAATGGTGATTCCATTAATCCTTTGCAATTTTTGTAATCCCAATATAAATTATCCATGTGTTTGAAGTAATGAAAACAACAACCGATATAAGCAACATGAATCAGTCTGTAGCAGACAAGTATTTTCACCTTTATTTTGATAGTTGTTCCTCTTTTACACTACAGAATATTCTTGGGAAAATGTGCTCCAGGCTGGCCACAATTGCAGAATATTATGGTTTAATCTATCAGTCCCATTGTTGGTAACACAGAAAATCTACTGATTCTTGTGGTTTTTATACCCTCCTACATTGCTGAAAGTTAGCATCACCTTTACTAACTTGAGGAAGGAAGCTATAGGGTCCTTTATATACAGGATCATTTCATTTGTGAAAAGGGATAGTTTTACTTCTTCCCTATTTGCATCCCCTTTATGGTTTTCTCTTGCCTATTGCTCTTGCTAGAAAGTACACTACTATATTGAGGAGTAGTAGAGAGAGTGGACATCCTTTTCTCATTCCTGTTTTTAACATATTCATGCCTCCACCTTTAGATATATACTTATTGTCATATCTTTGTCATACACATACACTAAAACTACCAGCACAACTATGTTTTTGCAGCATTATTATCATAGCTAAAATATGGAGCCAATCCAGATGCCCCTCAATAGATGAGTGGATCCAGAAAATGTGGTATATATACACAATGGAATTTCATGCTTCTATCAGAAAGAATGACAGAGCCTCTTTCTTAACAAAATGGAAAGACTTGGAAAAATCATATTATGTGAAGGAAGCCAGACTCAAAGTAACATAGGATCCATGGTTTCCCTCATTTTCATTAATTAATGTATGCTTAGGATAGTCCTGGCAGATAGGTTCACTTTTATTTTTTTCATTGTGAAAATACTGTATTGAGGGGTTAAAATTACATGGGCAAGATAATGATTACATTTCTTATCAAGCATTGTAGCCTCCCTCTTGGTTTCCCCTTCCCATCCCTTCCCATCAGTCCCCTGTCCCCAACCATGTCCTCCTCCTCCCCCCAAGTGGTAATGTTTGTTTTTCCACATAACGACTTGTACATCTCATTGTTGCAATGGATCCACCTGTATCAAATGGCTATAATCAAGAACTCTAACAACAACAGATGCTGGAGGGGATGTGGACAGAATGGAACCTTACTGCATTGTTGGTGGGAGTGTAAATTTGTTCAACTATTTTGGAAAGCAGTATGGAGGTTCAAAAAACTCCACATAGAGCTCCCCTATGACCCAGCAATCCCACTTTTGGGCATTTACCCAAATGATCACAAACAAGGCCGCAATAAAGCTACCAGCACGACTATGTTTATTGCAGCATTATTTACCAGAGCTAAGATATGGAACCAACCATGATGTCCCTCAGTAGATGAATGGATCAAGAAAATGTGGTATATATACACAATGGAATTCTATGCCTCCATCAGAAAGGTTCACTTTTTAAACTATTAACAATCCCTTTTTTCTCTCCCTCTTCCTCTCTGATTCCATTTGTGTGTGTGGGTTTGTGTGTGTGTGTGTGTGTGTGTGTGTGTGTGTGTGTGTGCTCGCGCACGTGTGTGTGCAGTAATGAAACTTGCCTTGGAGCCTCAAATTCTTGATAGTTTTTTTTTTCACTCATGACTGACTGAGTCTGTACTATTTGAACCAATGTTTCATTCTGTCTTTGATTGAACAATTGAACATAAATGTCTCATGGATTGCTACTCCAGCCATGTGTGTGAACCATGAGCTTCCAATCTCAGCCTAGTGAGATAGAGATACTGGCATCCAGCTCTATTGTCAAGGGTCATTTGTTTTGTTTTGTTTTGTTGTTTGTTGTTTTGTGAATCCAAAATATGTAAGGAAAAAAAATAATTTATAATCAGTACTAGTCACATAAAATATGAATTGTTTAAAGATTACCTTTATAATGTTAACCTTTTGCATCCACATTATGTGATTTTATTTTTTGAACTCTCTTGTTGTAGTCAAGTCACTTATATATAATTTGAAACTTCTTCTCTTGGTTTTATAGTATGTTAGGTGTTTCAAAACAGAAGTTATCTACTACTGAAGCAAGACCTTTATGGTTATTCAATGTCCTGTAATCATGTTTATTACTGATCATCGCATCATTTGAGTACAAGTAGTTTCTTATAATATCTCCACATATTTTAGAATTCTATGCCATGCACACCTCTGCCAAATATGCAAGGGCATCCTTTGTAATTCTCCATGTATTTTCATGTAATTCCCTCTACTCTCAAGTGCTAAGTCCTTTGATGGTCATGTTGATTTTCTCCCCTGTTACATTCAACATTGCACCTTGGGAACTGCTGGTGTGCACTACTGTACTTCCATCCGTTCTCCTTGTGCTTTGGCTTGTACCCCTCTTCCCCTCGAAGGGACAGAAATTCGGGATATTTTCTTCAATCTTTATCTCAGACATCTATCTTTATTTTCTAGCAATACATTCATTGAATTCTTTCTGTAAAGTCTAATGCCTTGAAAATGATTACTGCATTGTCATGGTATTGTTAGTTGGCATTAGGGAAGAACATGGGTCAGTAACTGTAACTTAGGTAAAAGAAGATTGCAATCATGGCTCCATAGATGTTGTTCATTGGATAATGTTTACTTCAAAGTCTGACTCCCTGCTTTCTTTTCATTGTTTTTTTTTTTCAATGTAGCCTTTTCTGGAAAATATTTTTGGGCCTAGTGAAGATCAATTCCTACTGTAATTAGTCATCAATTTTATTGCAACATCATTGCACAGATCCTTCTGAGTTTCTTCAGGGTTTGTATAGTAGTGCTTCACATTCTTAGATATGTTTTAACATCGATGCATCCAATGATAAAGACACATTGCTTAAGTCACCATTTTGAGAACTAAAAGGAAACAATGCTGCAAACTCACTATTTGGCAATTTTCTGGTTTTAAATTCTTTTAGATTAAAATTGTTGCTGGAGAAAAAACATTCTGTGTACAATTTTAGATTTTCCTAATTATTTTTAGTATACTTTCCAATGTTATATAAAGTTAAAACATTGCCACTTATTTTTATGATTTCTAAAATGGTCAGAGTAAAGGTTCTATTCATTCACAATTTTAAGACAATAGAGTGTCCATTGTGACTAAGTGAGACATTTTAAAATTTTATTTGTGGTCCTTAAAGGTTGTGCTAGGGAATCAATTCCAATGCTTTATGTGTCTTAGTCCACTTTGTGTCTCTCAGCCTAATGTGACCTGTGGTTTTATTTTCACTCAATTGGAATAAAGAAAAATTTCACTAGGAAGGAATTATTACTTGGTTACTTTCTCCAGTATCTCTCGCATACATAAAAGTAATATAATTCAAAACTTACAGAAAATTGTGTTCTATTAACAGTAACGGTTTACTTTTTGTAGCTCCACTCTTCAATAAGTCTTGCCACTTTCCTATCCCTACTTCCTATAAAACTTGACTGAATCCACTGGAAACACATTTCTCCTCCTTAAAAAGCACAACCTTAAGTAACCTACCCCCTGGTAGTCCTGCTATAAACTTTCAAAGTCCTGACTGTGACCTTCCTGAAAGTCCTCCTCTGCTACAGGAAAAGCATTCCTCTACTCCACCCCTTCCTGGAATCCCTGCTCTGCACCACCAGAAACCAGGCCACATCTATATCTCCTCCTTCTATGTCCCTCCTTGCTGCACCAACAACCACACCTACATTGGCTCTTCCCTCTAATTCTCACTTCATCCACCATATAACTCATCCCTAACTACGCTAGTCCCTCACATTCCCATTGCCCCCATATCGTAGTACCTCCAAGCTCCTCCCTTTCCTTTCATTCCCCACCCCCAAGCAGACTTCTTCCTCAAGCCCTACCTTGTTTCATCAGAAACTCCGCCCATAACTAGTCTACTTTTAAGTGGCCTAACCTCTTAAATCTAGTCCTAAACATAATCTTTCCCACAAAGCCCATCATGCTATACCAAACACGTCCACTTCCCTATAACTGCCCTTGAAACCCCACCTTGGTTGGTCAGAAGCTTGTCACACAGTCCATCTCCTGCCTGGAATGCCAGACTTGCTTCACCACAAGCCTCTCC
This sequence comes from Dipodomys spectabilis, assembly GCF_019054845.1. Classification (NCBI taxonomy): domain Eukaryota; kingdom Metazoa; phylum Chordata; class Mammalia; order Rodentia; family Heteromyidae; genus Dipodomys; species Dipodomys spectabilis. Next base: position 33,190 of record NW_024871614.1, on the reverse strand, counting down.
ACCTCCCATATCTACCTTTTCAATGCCCTGCATTGCTCCCCAGATAAACCCCCCTCTATTGGGTCCTCCCTCAGATACACACGGTACTACACCAGATATCCTGCCCATAATATCCTACACCTTTGTAGACCTTCCACTCCTTTTCATAGCCCTTCCTCCAATAGGCCCATGGATCCAAGCCCTGCCCTGCTCCAGAAAAACCCCACTAGAAAACCCCCACCACACTATCCCATCTCTCAACACCCACATTGCTCCACTGGAAACCACTGCAACAGTTGGCTTCCCTCTGGAAGACTCACAGGCTCAACTGTAAATCACTGTCCCTCAATAGTCCCTTGGTGAAGGTTGCCTTGCACTACTGGAAACTCTGTCCAAAGTCCTTGTCCTGCCTTGCAACACTTAATTCCCCACCCAAACTTACTCCTCTTTTCGAAGTGGTGACTGGCTATACCAGAAACCCCGTCCTAACCAGTCTAGTCCACTGTATCCTATCCCTGCTGTCACAAAGCCCTGGTTCTGAAAAACTCCTCCATATATTGCAACTACATCCTGCTCTGCCAGAAACCCCACCTCCACCCTAACACACTTTCCAAAGGCCTGCCATTCTCCACGAGGAACCCCGTCACTTTCTAGCCCACGTTTTTCTAGCATCGCCTTATCCTCTCAAAACCAGACCCCAAAAAACCTCTCCCTAATAGTTCCACATTACTGCATCAGAAACCCCAACTTCTGTCAGGCTCCTTTCTCTTCCCTGCCTTATGTGAATCACCACCCTACATGCCCACTAGGGCTCACAATATTCCACCAGAACCCCTCCTCTAAGTAACCTCCTCCTTTGTAACCTTGATCTTCTTCCTCCAAGCTCTGCCCCAAATAGCCTCCTCCACAGTGACGCCACGTTTTTCCACTGAAAACCTGTCCACCTGCCAGCCTCCATCCTAAAGTCCCACCTACTCCACAAGAGACCCCGCCCCTAACAAGTCTAGTCTTTCTTGTTCTGCCTACCTTTAGAAGATATGACAGAAATAAATGATTACAGGTAATTTGAGTTAATCATTGGCTAATATAGGTGATTTGATATTGAAATATAAGGTAAATTTGAAAGTATAATCACAGTAGTCAGATATTTTGCTAAGTAATTTTGTTTCACATTAAAAACACATCTAGACCAGAATTAAGGATTTACTTTTGCTGTCTGTCAACTTGTATGTCACTTGGGAAAAGAAACTTCATGTCTTCCATGTGTGATAAAGGACTTTAAATGGTTTGATGTGCTGGCTCACATGTTTAATCATGGTTAGCAATCAGAAATAAATAGATCACAATTTGAACAAAGCCTAACCAAAAATTTAGGAAGTCCCAATCCTAACAATCTAGTGGATCATGTTGAATCATGCCATTAATCTCAGCACCACAAGAGGCTAAGTCTCTGACTAGTATCTGCGTCACATGGTAACTGGCACACTTGGAGGCAGTCACCTCTCCTGATGCAGAAACTGGGCTGAGATTTCCCCAAGAGGAGGGTGGAATCTTCCACACCTTCCCAGGATGGACCTCAGAAAATGCAGTGAGCGTGCTTGCTTTCCTCCTCCAAATGGCATGAGATGCCATGCTGTTGAGGTGTAAGGTAACATTAAATTAAATTTCACATTCGTCAATTGAGCTGCTCTTCCAAGCCTGTGAGTTCAACTCAGAAAGTGTTCAGTAGGGGAGAGAGGGAGAATGAGTGAGAGGAGAAATAGAAAGAGAGAGAGAGAGAGAGAGAGAGAGAGAGAGAGAGAGACAGAGAGACAGAGACAGAGACAGAGAAGGAGGAAAGGAAGGAAGGAAGGAAAAAAGGAAGGAAAAAAGGAAGGAAGACAGAAAGATACAAAGAAAGAAAGAAAGAGAGAGAGAGAGAAGAAGAAGAGAGAGAGAGAAAGAAGGAGAGAGAGAGAGAAAGAAGGAGAGAAAGAAAGAAAATAATTGAGAATGAACTGTTTGGAGTCAAGAGTCACATGGCAGGGGTACTACCTGTATTTGGTATTAGGTTTGCTCCAGGCCATGCAGACTCTATGCAGACACTTCCCCACTTCTTGGCTTAGTTTCCACCCTTCATGTATTATCTGGGTATCTGGCACACCTGGAGGCAGCCACTTCCCCCTCCTGCTAAGTCACAACCTGGTCAGCCTCTGGTCACACTTTCCATCTGACCAGAGGAGAGTCCCAGGCCTTGAAGTCACATCTAGATCCAGTATGGCCAGACTTTTCCCCCACCTGGCCACACCTCATTCGGTCCTTCGCCTAGATGAATCCTGGCTCAAGGTTGGGTCGCTCTATTTTTTTGTACATGCCTTTCCACCATATATGGCATGGGCAGCAGTTCAGTAAATAAACGATTTTACCTGACTGAATACAGTGCGGTGTTCTCTTCATTGGCTACCTAATGAAACTCACCTAATTAATATACTTTACACTTCAAAGTTTCTAGTTATGAATTCATGGATATTTTTGTGACACATGTGAGTTCAGTATCTACAAAACATATGTACTAACTCATCATTTAACAATATAATTTGACCAGGCAGGGACTCATCAAAGAAAGAGAACTATAGACCCATTTCTTTGATGAACATTGATGCAAAACTTCTCAACAAAATTTTGGCCAACCGACTTCAACAATTCATCCAAAAAATCATACAGCACGATCAAACAGGATTCATTTCAGGGATGCAAAGCTGGTTCAATATACGCAAATCAATTAATATTATTCATCACATCAACAGGAGCAAGAATAAGAACCACATGGTTATCTCAATAGACGCAGAAAAAGCATTCGACAAGATCCAACAGCCCTTTATGATGAAGGTTTTGGAAAAATTAGGAATCCATGGAACATTCCTCAATACAATAAAGTCTGTATATGACAAACCTACAGCCAGCGTTATACTCAATGGTGAAAAACTAAAGCCATTTCCTCTTAACTCAGGAACAAGACAAGGATGCCCACTCTCTCCACTCCTCTTCAATCTAGTATTAGAATGCCTAGCTACAGCAATAAGACAAGATGCAGACATAAAGGGGATCCAAATAGGGAAAGAAGAAATAAAACTCTCCCTCTTTGCAGATGAGATGATCTTGTATTTAAAGAATCCCATAGACTCCACTCCCAAATTACTCAAGCTGATTCAAAACTTTGGCAAAGTAGCAGGTTATAAAATTAACCCCCCAAAATCAATGGCTTTTCTGTATGCCAACAATGAGAAAACTGTGGCTGAAATTAGGAAAGCAACTCCATTTGTAATAGCCCCACAAAAAATAAAATACCTAGGAATTAACTTAACTAAAGAAGTGAAGGACCTCTATGATGAAAACTTTAAAATCTTGAAAAAGGAAATCAACACAGAACTTAAAAAATGGCAAAACCTCCCATGCTCCTGGATTGGAAAGATTAACATCGTGAAAATGGCAATACTTCCCAAGGCTATCTACAAATTCAACGCAATACCTATCCAAATTCCACCCTCATTCTTCAAGGAAATAGAAGAGGCAATCCAAAAATTCATATGGAACAATAAAAGACCCTGAATAGCAAAAACGCTCCTCAACGGAAAGAACACGGCTGGAGGAAAATCAATACCAAATTTCAAACTCTACTATAAAGCCATAGTAATCAAAACAGCTTGGTATTGGCATAAAAACAGACCTCAGGACCAATGGAATAGAATTGAAAACCCAGAAATGAACCTACAGACCTATAGCCATCTAATCTTCGATAAGGGAGCTAAAACAATAGAATGGAAGACAGACAGCCTCTTCAGTAAATGGTGCTGGCAAAACTGGTTAACTACATGTAGAAAACTAAAGCTAGATCCTTATATATCACCCTGCACCAGAATCAACTCCAAATGGATCAAAGACCTTGAAGTCAAAGCAGACACTCTGAAAACATTACAGGATGGAATAGGAGAAACCCTGGGTCTCCTTGGCTCAGGCCGAAATTTTCTGAATAGAGACCCGGAAACACAACAAATCAAAGAAAGGCTGGACAAATGGGATTGTATAAGGTTGCAGAGCTTCTGCAGGGCAAATGACATAGCTAACAAGATCAATAGAAAGCCCACGGACTGGGAGAAGATCTTTACTAGCCATACAACGGACAAGGGTTTCATATCTAAAATATACTTGGAACTCAAAAAACTAAACCACCCAACAACAAATCCTCAAAGAAACAACTGCCCAATAAGTAAGTGGGCGAAAGACTTAAAGAGAAGCTTCTCTGAAGAAGAAAGAAGGATGGCCAGTAGACACATGAAGAAATGTTCAACATCCCTAGCCATAAAAGAAATGCAAATCAAAACAACATTGAGATATCACCTCACTCCAGTTAGAACAGCAAAAATCAAAAACTCTAACAACAACAGATGCTGGAGGGGATGTGGACAGAAAGGAACCTTACTTCATTGTTGGTGGGAATGTAAACTTGTTCAACCACTTTGGAAAGCAGTATGGAGGTTCCTCAAAAGACTCCACATAGAGCTCCCCAAGGACCCAGCAATCCCACTTTTGGGCATTTACCCAAATGATCACAAACAAGGCCACACTAAAGCTACCAGCACAACTATGTTTATTGCAGCATTATTTACCATAGCTAAGACATGGAACCAACCCAGATGCCCCTCAGTAGATGAATGGATCAAGAAGATGTGGTATATATACACAATGGAATTCTATGCCTCCATCAGAAAGAATGACATTTCCCCATTTGTTAGGAAATGGAAAGGCTTGGAAAAAATTATATTAAGTGAAGTAAGCCAGGCCCAAAGAAACATAGGTCCCATGGTTTCCCTTATTTGCAATATCTAGTATAGGTATGAGTCAAGCGGAAAAACTCAGATAATGTGATGTTAGGAAAACGAAACCTCAAGTACGTATTTTAATGTTTTTGTTTCTTTCATGTATGTGTTTCTAACGCATTTATAAGATTATTTCTTTGTTGCTTTGTATGTCCCTCCCCCACAGTGTAACCCCCGCCTTCACTATATTTGATGTCAGTATAACATGTGGAGGAGATGGGGACAAACAAGTCTTTTAAGGATTCAGGTGGACCTGTTGCAACAATGAGAAGTACAAAATGTCATGTCAAAATCAGCATTACAATGCCGGTGGGGGGGGGGTATGATTGGGTGGGAGGGAGGGGGGAGGCTGGGAAGGGAGGTGAAGGGTAAACAAAGGAGGAGGCTGCAATGCTTGGTAAGAAATGTATGCATTATCCTGCCCATGTAATTGTAACCCCTCTGTACAGTATGTTCTCAAATAAAAAAATTAAATTAAAAAAAAATATAATTTGGCCTGGAATATTTAATTGCAGCTTAATTAACCATAAAGTCTATTTTGTTTACTTTGCTTTGTTTTGTTTTTTTGCTTAAAGTAATAAAAGAGTTGGTAGGACAATCTGAAAGGATCTCTGGCTTCATATTTTCTCATCACCCTGGGCTACAACCTGTGTGCTACCAGGTTAGAGAATGGGACTTTGAAATTCTAGAAAGTAGATGCGCATCATTAGGCTCCATGGCTTCGGGATTTCTCAGATTATTTTTTAAATGTAATTGTTACTAAGGTGTGTACAGCGATGTTACCATTTCACAATTCATGTAATGTGTACATTTGTCTTGTAGACAATGCCACCCTTCCTGAGCTTTCTCCCGGTTTTTTTGTTGTTGTTGATTGTTTTGTTTTTGTGCTTGACCTTCAGCTGAACTCAGGATTGGGTGCTACCCCTGAGTTTTTGTAATCAAGGTTACTCTACCTCTCAAGTCTCAGCTCCCTTTATGGCTGTTTCGATGTTAATTGGAGAAAAAGGTCTCACAGATTTTCTCACTCCAGCTGGCTTTGAACTGTGATCATCAGCCTCCTGAGTAGCAAGGATTATAGGCCTGAGTCCTCAGTGTCCAGCTGCTAAAGTGTTGGTTTCATGCTTCCCTGGTTGTATTACAATTTTCTTCGACTCTTGGCACTAATACTACATATTGCCTGGCTCAAATCTGAATTGGTGGAACATGCTTGTATTTTGAGGAAATCAGGAATAGGAAACTATAGGCCATGGGGAAATATAAGCTAAAAAAATCATTTGGAACATGGCATAAAGACAAATAAGTTTATTGCCAGTTGACTGTGTCCTGTCTTTACTGTTAATTCTGCATGGCCTGTGAATGATGTTATACATATCCAAATGGCCATTGGCAGAAATAAGGTTTCTCATCCTGTCCTAAAAACAAAACAAAAACCAACCAAAATATTATGTATGAGTCCAGCAATTTCCTCTAGTTAGAGAACAATCTGTCCTAATTTATGAAAAAAAAGTCCTTTATTCAAGTGCTACTTTTTCTAACCACAAATATAATGAAATCTGTAGAAGATTATAGAATTCTATACCAATGCTGACATTTTAGTTCACAAGTAATTCAGACTTTGAAATGTTTATTTTTTTGTCAATTGTGCAGCTTGAACTCAGGGCCTGGGCACTGTCCCTGAGACTCTGTGCTCAAGTTAGTTAGCACTCTACGAATTGAGGCACAGAGCCACTTCTGGCTTTTGAGATATTAATTGGAAAAAGAGTCTTATGGGGACTTTTCTTCATGGGCTGGCTTAGAACTGCAATCCTAAGATCTCAGCCTCATGAGAAGCTGGGATTACAGGCATGAGCCATTGACACCTGTCTTCAAAAAGTCTTTTTTTAATTGTGAAAATACAATACAGAGGGGTTACAATTACTTGGGCAATGTAATGAGTGCATTTCTTCTCAAGCATTGTTGCCCCATCCTTTGTTTCCCCTTCTGATCCCTTCTTATCTCCCCCACACACACCTCCCCACCACCACACACCGCACTCCCCATCCCCCCCGGCCAAAGTTGTAAAGTTAGTTTTTCAACAACGTCTTGTATATCTCATTGATGCAACGGGTCCACCTGTATCCCTATTTAAACCATTTGTTGTTTCCATTCCTCTCCACAAATTATACCAAAATCAAATACAGTGAAAGCAGGGTTATATCGTAGGGGAGGGACATACAAAGCAACAAAGAAATCATCTTATAAATATGTGAGAATCAATCACAAGAAAGAAAAATCATTTGGATCCTTCTCTTGGGGTTCATTTCACTTAACATCCACTTATCTGAACTTTTCTGATTGTCTCAGACATATACTAGTTATTGCAAATATGGGTAAACATGGGACCTCTGTTTCTTTGGGCCTGGCTTATGTCACTTAATATAATGTTTTCCACGCTTTTCAATTTCCTTACAAAAAGTGTAATGTCATTCTTTCTGATGGAAGCATAGAATTCTATTGTGTATATAGACCAAATTTTCTTGATCCATTCATCTACTGAGTGACATCTGGGTTGGATATATCATTGCTATGGTAAATAATGCTGCAATAAACATAGCTATGCTGGTAGTTTCTTATGGTCCTGTTTGTGAGCATTTGGGTAAATTTCCAAAAGTTGGATTACTGGGTCATAGGGGAGCTTCATGTAGAGTCTTTTGAGGAACCTCCATATTGCTTTCCAAAGTGGTTGAACAAGTTTACACTCCCATCAACAATGCAGTAAGGTTCCTTTCTGTCCACATCCCTTCCAGCATCTGTTATTAGAGTTCTTGATTCTAGCCATTCTAACTGGGGTGAGGTGGTCTCTTAATGTTGTTTTGATTTACATTTATGTTATGGTTAGGGAAGTTGAGCATTTCTTCATGTGTCTATTGGCTATCCTTATTTCCTCTTCAAAGAAGTTTCTCTTTAAGTCTTAGACGACTTATTTATTGGGCAGTTGTTTCTTTGAGGATTTGTGGTTGGGCAATTTAATTTTTTGAATTCCAGGTATATTTTAGATATGAGACCTTTGTCCATTGTATGGCTAGTGAACATTTTCTCCCAGTCTGTGGGCTTTCTACTGATCTTCCTCGCTATATCATTTGCCATGAAGAAGCTCTGCAATTTCATGCAATCCCATTTGCCCAACCTTTCTTTGATTATTTGTGTTTCTGGGTCTCTATTAAGAAAATTTTGTCCTGTGCCAAGGAGATCTAGGGTTTCTCCTATTCACGGGCTCCACTCCCAAATTACTTCAGCTGATTCAAAACTTTGGCAAAGTAGCAGGGTATGAAATTAACCCTCAAAAAATGTCTTTTCTGTATTCCAACAATGAGAAAAGCATGGCTTAAATTAGGAAAGCAACTCCATTTATCATAGCCCCACAAAAAATAAAATCCCTAGGAATTAACTTAACCAAGAAGTGCAGGACCTCTATGATGAAAACATTTAAAGACCTGAAAAAGACAATAAAACAGAACTTACAAAGTGGAAAAATATCCCTTGCTCCTGGATTAGAAGGATTAATATCGTTAAAATGGCAATACTACCCAAGGAACCCTACAAATGTGATACCTCTCAATATTCCAACTTCATTCTTCAAGGAAATAAAGGAAGCAATCCAAAAATTCATATGGAATAATAAAAGACCCCAAATAGCCAAAACGAACCTTAACAGACAATATAGTGCTGGAGGAATATCAATACCAAATTTCAAACTCAACTACAAAGCCATAGTAATCCAAACAGCTTGGTACTGGCAACAGAACAGACTTCAGGACCATTGGAATAGAATTGAAAGCCCAGAAATGAACCTACAGATGTATAGTCATCTCATCTTTGATAAGGGAGCTAAAAAAAGAATGGAAGAAAGACAGCCTCTTCAGTAAATGGTGCTGGCAAAATTGGTTAACTACTTATAGAATACTAAAGCTCCATCCTTATCTATCACCCTGCACCAAAATCAACTCCAAATGGATCAAAACCTTGGGAGTCAAAGCAGACACTCAAATACTCATTTGTAAAATGATGAACTGCTTAATGCCCCTGGTTCACATATATAATCCAAGCTATAGTTCAGATGAATGGTATGAGGAACAAACACTAGTTGTGTGTTGTTCATGATGGTTTATTTTGGCAGGTTTAATATTGTTTGTTTCTTTTTTTTCATTTTTTTTATTTTTATTATTAACATACTGTACAGAGGGGATACAATTACATGGGCAAGATAATGAGTGCATTTCTAATCAAGCATTGCAGCCTCCTCCTTTGTTTACCCTTCACATCCTTTCCCAGCCTCTCCCAGTCCCCCAACCCAATCCTCCCCCACCCCCCGCCACACCAAAGTTGTAAAGTTCGTTTTCGACATGACAACTTGTACTTTTCAGTGTCGCAACCGGTCCACCTGTATCCTTAAACGACTTGATTTCCCTCTTCTCCTCCACAAGTTTTACCGACATAAAATATAGGGAAAGCAGGGGTTATACTGTGGGGGAGGGAAATAAACAGCAACAAGGAAATAATCTTATAAATGCGTTAGAAACAAATGAGTAAAAGAAAAAAAACATTTAAATACATATCTAAGGGTTCATTTTCCTAACATCATATTATCTGACCTTTTCTGCTTGACTCATACATATACTAGATATTGCAAATAAGGGAAATCATGGGACCTATGTTTCTTTGGGCTTGGCTTACTTCACTTAATACAATTTTTCCAAGCCTTTCCATTTCCTAACAAATGGGACAATGTCATTCTTTCTGATGGAGGCATAGAATTCCATTGTGTATATATATACCACATTTTCTTGATCCATTCATCTACTGAGGGGCTTCTGGGTTGGTTCCATATCTTAGCTATGGTAAATAATGCTGCAATAAACATAGTTATGCTGGTAGCTTTAGTGTTTATAAACATTTGGGTAAATGCCCAAAAGTGGGATTGCTGGGTCTTAGGGGAGCTCTAAGTGAAGTGTTTTGAGAAACTTCCATACTGCTTTCCAAAGTGGTTGAACAAGTTTACACTCCCACCAACAATACAGTAAGGTTCCCTTCTGTCCACATCCCCTCCAGCATCTGTTGTTAGAGTTCTTTGTTTTTGCCGTTCTAACTGGGGAGAGGTGGTATCTCAATGTTGTTTTGATTACCATTTCTTTTATGGCTAGGGAAGATTAGCATTTCTTCATGTTTCTATTAGCCATCCTTCTTTCTTCTTCAGAGAAGTTTCTCTTTAAGTCTTTAGCCCACTTATTTATTGGGCAGTTGTTCTTTGAGGATTTGTTGTTGGGGGATTTAATTTTTTGGGTTTCGAGTGTATTTTAGATATGAGACCCTTGTCCATTGTATGGCTAGTGAAGATCTTCTCCCAATCCGTGGGCTTTCTATTGATCTTGCTAGCTATGTCCTTTGCCGTGCAGAAGCTCTGCAACTTCCTGCAATCCCATTTGTCCAACCTTTCTTTGATTTGTTGTGTTTCGAGTCTCTATTCAGAAAATTTCGGCCTGAGCCAAGGAGACCTAGGGTTTCTCCTGTTCCATCCTGTAATGTTTTCAGAGTGTATGCTTTGACTCTGAGGTCTTTGATCCATATGGAGTTGATTCTGGTGCAGGGTGATATATAAGGTTCTAGCTTTAGTTTTCTACAGGTAGTTAACCAATTTTGCCAGCACCATTTACTGAAGAGGCTGTCTTTCTTCCATTCTATTATTTTAGCTCCCTTATCGAAGATTAGATGGCTACAGGTCTTTAGGTTCATTTCTGGGTTTTCAATTCTATTCCATTGGTCCTGAGGTCTGTTCTTGTGCTGGTACCAAGCTGTTTTGATTATTATGGCTTTATAGTAGAGTTTCAAATTTGGTATTGATATTCCTCCAGCAGTGTTCTTTCCATTGAGGAGCGTTTTTGCTATTCAGGGTCTTCTATTGTTCCATACGAATTTTTGGGTTGCCTCTTCTATTTCCTTGAAGAATGAGGTTGGAGTTTTGATGAGTATCGCATTGAATTTGTAGATAGCCTTGGGAAGTATTGCCATTTTCACGATGTTACTCTTTCCAACCCAGGAGCATGGGAGGTTTTGCCATTTTCTGTTTTGATTTCCTTTTTCAAGATTTTAAAATTTTCATCATAGACGTCCTTCACTTCTCTGGGTAAGTTAATTCCTAGGTATTTTATTTTTTGTAGGGCGATTGCAAATGGAGTTGATTTTCTAATTTCACCAAAACTTTTCTCATTGTTGGCATACAGAAAAGCCATTGATTTTGGGGGGTTAATTTTATACCCTCCTACTTTGCCAAAGTTTTGAATCAGCTTCAGTAATTTGGGAGTGGAGTCTATGGGATTCTTTAAATACAAGATCATGTCATCTGCAAAGAGGGAGAGTTTTACTTCTATTTCCTTATTTGGATCCCCTTTATGTCTGCATCTTGTCTTATTGCTGTAGCTAGGCATTCTAATACTAGATTGAAGAGAAGTGGAGAGAGTGGACATCCTTGTCTTGTTTCTGAGTTAAAGGAAATGGATTTAGTTTTTCATCATTAAGTATAATGCTGGCTGTAGGTTTGTCATATACAGCCATTATTGTATTGAGGAATGTTCCATGGATTCCTAATTTTTCCAAACCCTTCATCATAAAGGGGTGTTGCATCTTGTCGAATGCTTTTTCTGCATCTATTGAGATAACCATGTGGTTCTTATTCTTGCTCCTGTTGATGTGATGAATAATAATATTTGATTTGCATATATTGAACCAAGTTTGCATCCTTGACATGAATCCTGCTTGATCGTGTTCTATGATTTTTGGGTGAATTGTTGAAGTCGATTGGCCAAAATTTTGTTGAGAATTATTGCATCAATGTTCATCAATGAAATGGGTCTATAGTTCTCTTTCTCTGATGAGTCCCTGCCTGGTTTTGGGATGAGGGTTATGATGGCTTCATAGAATGTTTTCGGTAGTGAACTTCCTCTTTCAATTTCATTGAAGAGTTGGAGGAGTATTGGTGTGAGCTCTGCTTTGAAGGCCTTGTAAAATTCCGCTGTAAAACCATCTGGTCTTGGACTTTCTTAGCTGGGAGATCTCTTATTGCTCTTTGTATTTCAATGCTTGATATGGGCCTGTTAAGATGGTTTAACTCATCTTGGTTTAGTTTTGGCATGTCAATATTTGAGGGAAAAGGTCCATTACTGCCATGTTCTCAAACTTATTAGCATAAATTTTTGAGAAGTATTCCCTTATAATGCTCTGAATCTTGGTTGTTTCCGTGGTGATGTTTCCATTCTCATCTCTCAGTTTATTTATTTGGGTGTGTTCTCTTCTTTTTCTGATAAGATTTGCTATGGGTCTCTCAATTTTGTTAATTTTTTGAAAGAATCAACTATTTGTTTTGTTGATTCTCTCTATTGTTTATTGGATTCTAATTCATTTAATTCTGATTTAATTTTAATAATTTCTTTCTGTCTACTGGATTGGGGTTCATCTTGCTATTCTTTTTCAAGAAGGTTTAGATATGTCATTAAATTGTTGGTTTAAATCTCTCCTATTTGTTGATGTAGGAGCTCAGAGCTATAAACTTGCCTCTGAGTACTGCCTTTGCTGTGTCCCAGAGGAGCTGGTAATTTGTGTGTTCATTTTTGTTGAATAGCCTGAACATTTGAATTTCCTTTCTAATCTCTTCCATGACCCACTCGTGATTCAGCAGTGTGTTGTTCAGACTCCATGTGTTTCCGGATTTTCTTTGATGGCTTTTGGTGTTGAGTTCTAATTTTAATCCCTTGTGTTCAGAGAGAATGCAAGGTATAACTTCAATGTTTCTGAATTTGGACAAGTTTGCTTTGTGGCCTGAAATGTGTTCTACTTTAGAAAATGATCCATGTGGTGCTGATATTAGGATCGCAACTCCCGCCTGTTTATGGGGGCCGTTTGCTTGGTAGATTTCGTTCCAGCCTTTAACATCGAAAATTTGTTTGTTTCTATGGGCAAGATGTGACTCCTGAAGGCAGCGTATAGAAGGATCTTGTTTTTTTTTTTTTTATCCAACTAGACAGTCTATGTCGCTTAATTGGAGAGTTAAGTTTGTTAATGTTGATAGATAGGACTGAGAGGTATTTGGGATTTCCTGCCATGTTATCCACCTTCTTGGGGACTGTGAAAACTGTGTTCTTCTAATGGTTTTGGATTCTCAGTTTGGGTGCATTTTCTTGGCCTTTATTGTGGTCTTGTTGGTTTTCTATGTGTAGGACATCTTTAAGAATCTTTTGGAGGGCTGGTTTGGTGGAGACGATTGCTTCAATTTTTCTTTGCTATAGAAGGTTTTTATTTGGCCTTCAGTTATGAAGGAGAGTTTAGCTGGGTACAGTATTCTTGGTTGGTATTTGTTTGTTTTTAGGGCATGGCATATATCATTCTAGGCTTTTCTTGCTTTGATTGTCTCTGCTGAGAAATCTGAGGTGATTCTAATTGGTTTCCCTTTATAGGTGATTAACCTTTTCTCCCTGACAGCTTTAAGTATCTTTTCCTTGTTCTGGATTGATCCTGTGTGGATTATAATGTGACAGTGGGATGTCCTATTCTGGTCTGGTCTATTTGGAGTTCTAACAGCTTCTTGTATCTGAATAGGCCTATCTTTTTGCATGTTTAGGAAGTTCTCTGCTAGGATTCTGTTAAACAAATTTCCTAGACCATTAACTTATGTTTCTAGGTGCTCCTCTACAACCATTATCCTTAGATTACACCTTCTGATGGTGTCTTCCAAGTGTTGGATAGATCTATCATATTTTTGGGCTTGTCTTGCATGGTTGTATGTTCTTTCTCTATAATATCTAGACTGTCTTCAATCCCTGAGACTCGATCTTCTGCATGGTCTAACCTGCTGTCAAGACTTTCTACTTTGTTTATTATTTCTTTTCCTTCTAATTGTTCAGCTTTGATGGCTTCAAATTCTTTGTTGAAGCTTTGTTTTAGATCTTGTATGAACTTCTTTACTTCCTTAATTGGTGCTTAGTGTTTATTCTCAAATCACTCAGTTGACTGGTTATGGTTTCCTTGGACTCCCTTTCCTTTCCTTCTGTTGGGTTCCACTCAGCGTTCCCTTTGTGGTCTCCCTTACTTCCTCCAGCTCTTTGTTAATGGATCCCATGAATGCCTTTAGTGATCTTTGTGTATTCTTATCTTGCTCTCTCAATTCCTGTATTACTCTTTGCTTAGCCTCCTCCCGCTCCTGTTCATGCCATTCCTGTATTTCTCTTTGAGTGTTCTCAGCCTGTTCACTCCATTCCTGCCTTTTTCTTTGAGTATTCTCAATCTGTTCAAGCAAATCCTGTATCAGTTTTTGAGTAGCTTCCTCATGCTCATGATATTCCTGTATAAACCTTTGGATTGCCTCCTCTCTCCCCCTATCACACTCATACAGATTCCTTTGTAGGTTTTCAGTCTTTTCCTGCATTGACCTTTGGTTTGCCTCCTCTCTCTCCCTATCACACTCATACAGAGTCCTTTGAATGTTTTCAATCTTTTCATTTATCATGTTTGCCAGCAGTGTTTGTAGAGCTATTTGGGAACTGTCTTCTGGATTACTCATTATCTGTTCTTTCCCATTATTATCATGAGTGGGAGTTGAGATACCGGGACTTGCTGTTTTTCTTGTGTTTTTCCGGCTTACTCTGCACGTTTGGGATGAAAATAACACCAGTTTTGTGCTAGAACACTTTCTTAAGGCAAGCATCAACCAAAGTCTGAATATGCACAGTCAATAGTCTGCAGATACAATGTAGTTCAACAGATACATCTATTCAACATCAAGCAATTATATATTAATGCGCTACCAACCGCAAAGAAACATTTAGAAAACCAGAAATTATTAGGGTTAGGGAGAGATGTGGGTAAAAAATAGGAATAGAGAGATATGGGAAGGCACAGGGAGAGTTAACTAAGTCCTAATAATCTCAAAGCAGGAAATAGGTTGGATAAGATGAAAGTAGAAAAAAAAGAAGAAAGGGAAAAGAAAAGAGACCAGAAAAAATAGAAGAGGAAAAATTAATAATATCATGTAAACAGAAAACAAACTATTCGGAGAAGAAAGTGAATATAATGAGAGAAGGGGAGAGATATAAAGGAGATGTGAAAAACTTAAAAATAAAAATACTTAAAATATTATAAAGGTATAAAGAAGTTGTACTGCTATTAAGGAATTTAAGTTATGAAATGAGTAATAAATTTGTGGATGAAGTGTGTACGCAATGGGGGATAGGGTCTAATAGTCAACTCCGGGTTTATCTGAGGATGTGCAGAACAATAATTAAGTCACAAAAGAAGAACAAAAGAGAAGAAAAGGTGAAAAGGATAAGAAAGGAAGAAAAAAAAAGATCAGAAGTTCAGTAGAAAAATATTTTTAGAAAAAGAAAGAAAAAAAAAGAAAGAAAAACGCACACACATGTATCCCTAAAATAAAAATTATAAGAGGAAAAAAAGTTACTAGAAAACAATCTTTTTCAAAAAAGGTAAAAATTAAAAATTTAAAAAAGTTTTAGAAAAGAAAAAAAAATTATAAAAGTTAAAAAAAAGAAGAAGAAAAAAAAAAAGTTCTTTGATTTTTTTTTGGGAGGGGTGGGCAAAATCCTGTATCTCCCTTGTGTCTGTAACCAGCCTCTTGTTGGAGACTCTGGTCTGCTTGTGGTCCTATTGCTTGGTTGGTTTCTTAAGTCAGTTTGTTCGAACAGGCAAAAAAATGCTCTGCTTTACCCAGGATTTTGCTATCCTCCTCCCAGGTTAGTTCAATGGGAGGTAGATCTGCTCTGAGTATCACAAAAGAGGGAGATGGTTTTTCCTCAAGTTTGGAGATCCTGTGATGAGGCTAGGTTCTGGGTAGAGTTGAAGCATTTCATCAAACAGTAGCTTTTCCTGGGGGCTAGTTTGTGAGAAACTCACAGAGCCCAGACTGGAGCCATTCTCAGGGTTTCTGTTTATTGAATTTCCATTGATTGTCAAAGCTGCTAAAGGGAGGGGCAGCCCCTGGCTCTGATTACCCAGTGAAGAAAGCCATTCCTAGGGCTGGCACCTGAGCGGGGTGACTTTTCCCTGGATGTAGCTGAGTCTGGCAGGTCAGGTCAGGTTAGCTTCTTGTGACCTGCTAAATGACTGTATTGTTCTCTTGCAAGGCCTGAATTGGAGCTTGCAGCTCCGCCAAGCTTTGTCGGTATCCAAGATGGAGATCTCCAGTACTGGGAGGGGGAGGGGTGGCCTTCCCTCCTCTGCTCCCTGAGAAGGAGTGAGGATGTCAGTCTTCTAGGTTCCTGGGTGGTCTCTGGTTTGTGAACTGCAGGATGAAGATGTCTGTTCCTTGTCGGTTCTTGCTGGTTTTGAGTAGAATCTGCTCGCCTGCTGCGTCTGGCTCCTTTGTCCCGCACTCTCTGTGATTCAGGTATGGGGGGTCGGCCACTGCCATCATGGCTGTCGCCGTGGCGGTGGCGGCTGCTGGCAAGAGCTCAGATTTGTCTCCTTGCCTGGATTTTCCCTCTCTGGCCTAACTCTCTGTCCTGTGATGGCACACTTGGTGTGGTTCTCTGGCTTAGGACTGTTCACTGGAACTCTAAAACTGCTTTCTATGCAAGAGCTTGTTTAGCCTCCAGCTTCTCCTCCACCATCTCCCTGGAACTCCCTCAATATTGTTTGTTTCTTATACTACAATGCTCTTATTTTCATTTTCACCTGGGTAGGGGAGATAGGTCTTAGCCAGTGTTAAACCTTCTTTGGTTGAGATGGAGCCATGTGGAAGTTCTTGCCTAGTATGGCATGGAATTCAAATCTTCCTGCTCTCAGATCCCCATGGACCTGGGATGATAGACATATTCCATCACGCAGAGACAGTGGTTGGGGAGCATTGCAGATAAAACTACACTGGTCTTGAACTATTGTCCCAAATAGCTATGTTTACAGGCATATGCCTTCAAACCCTTCTTGTATTTCGTTTCACTTTGAAGTAGTGTTTGTACATATTTAGAGATACAATGATAACACCCTAGATGTTCAATATATAGAATAGTCAATACAATTAGCACATTTATCACCTAACACATTGAAGCTTATGTATTTTGGCAACCTCCTGACTCTGCTAGTTATTTTTTGGAATATATTGATAATGTGTGCTAGAAGATTAGAAGTTGGTAAGGATAGACAAGTTAGACTATGTGTAGTAAATATATATTTATCTATTGCTGCTCTGAAGAACATTATCATATATTCATCATGAGAATACCACCATATATTCACCATGACAAAATGTTCCTTCAATGTAGAATTTTCCTCCTAATCTGCCATCTTTTATCTTTTTTACATTCTCCTTATAAGTATGAATGCTTTTGTTTCTTATGTTTTGAAATTAATAAGATGGAATTAAAAAATTCGTAGAGTCTACTGAAATTCTCATTTTGTTTGATTTTGTGTTGCTGAATCATTAAGACCAAGGTTTCCTGAAAGTTTTGCTAGCAGACTATATCACTAAATTGTATTGTAATTACATGTTATTATTGTATTTTAACTTAGGGTTTTTCTGTTGCTGTTTTATGATATAAAATGTTCTGAAGCTGGACTGAAACTTGCAACCCCAATGACTCCAGTAACAATGCTTTATCACCAGGTTCTGGAGGCTCATAACTATAACTCTAGCTAATCAGGAAGTTGAGACTTGAGATTTAGTTCAACCGAAGCAGGAAATTTTATGAGCCTCTCCTCTCCAGTTCACTGCAAAAAAGTGTGCAGTGGAACTGTGGCAAAATTGGTAGAGCACTACAGTCAAGGAAAAGATGCTTCTGCATTTCATTTAGTCACTGAGTTCAATTCCTAAAACACACATATGCACAGACACACATTCTTACACATACACACACACACTCCCACACATATATGTACAGACACATTCACACACATACACACACACACTCCCACACACATGTACATGCATAAAATCGCAGACAATGTTGTACCTTAAATTCTTATACAGAGATTGGAAAACAGCCCACTTATTTGTAAAGGTTTTTCCTTGATTATTTTGAAGGAGGAGGATAGTTCATGGGACACAGACCACAAGACTTTAGTGAGAAATACTTTTAAAATGACTAGCTTATGAAAAGAACAGGAGCACAGTTTTTACCTTTAAATCTTATATTCCTTCAACTATACTATTTTTAAATAATAATCATTGCATTATGGAAGACAATGCAGCACCTCTTCCTTTCTCCCCTTCCCCTCTGTCATAAAATATAACAAAATTATCAAAAATACTCTTTTATCTTACAAGAATGTACACCTGTAAAAATGTCTGACTGTATGTGTAATGTTTGTTTTTCAATACTTGTTTGATTTTCACACCTCTGAGTACTTACCTTTTTTTAAGATGACAGCACACAGGGGCTTCAAGAGCAAACAGAAGATTAGGAAACAAAAACCTAACAATGTCCTCGGAAATAGATGTCAAAAATAGATGTGAGAAGCACATGAAAGCCTGAGAGGGTCCTGAGAGGCAAAATGATTTGTGCAGGATGAGAGAAATAAGTGAGAAATAAGGCATGGATCTGACCTTGGAAAGGCTCTTTGAAGCTGAGGCCATGCCGGTATCTAGGCCTAGCTGAGGATGTTGGGATTTGACAATGTCCACATGTGTATAGAGTGATGTAGAAGGAGCTATTATAGCCTCCAGTTTGTCTTTGGGATGGTCTTATGTGAACAGGCAGCTTAGATCATTCGTCTCCAAGAGATGACACTACCTCCCTCACAATGGAATAGAATGTGGAACTCTGAGAGCCAGGTGAATGGAACTGACAGTCAGCTAAAGCCAACTCACTTGGCCTGTGGCTCAGGAAAAAGAACGATGTTCCTGTGTTGTTTTCAAGGTTCAAGAGACTCAGGTCTCAGTCATGAGAAGTGTGAGTGCCTCACTCGATGCTGCAGACATTGGATCAGTGCCAAACCACGAATAAAATGTCTCAAGCCTTTTTATAAGAAGAAACCAAGGGAATCACAAGGCAACTCAGGCCAGGTACAATTATGACAGGAAACTTCTTTAATCTCATCCTAGTCCACACTAAAACCTTCTTCTTGTGTGTGTTTGTATGTGTAGACTGAGAAAATAATTACTGTGTAGTTTTCAATCCACTCTATTACAATTACTCAATTTGAGGTGTACTCCCATTTCCATGTTTCAAAGATCCATTCCTTTTTACCACCTCAGTGTCAAAATGAGTCAGACCAAACCCTGAATATGCCTTATAATATATGGAAACTAGACTTATGTTTGCTGCAAAGTCTGATAATGGACCTGGTCCCTGCCTACCAGAAAAGTGATCCCTTCCATGTTGGAAACTTACTCCACCACTATAGACAGTGGGGTACAATGGAGCAGTTGCTGGATATTCTGTTTAAAAAGTGAGTGTTCCTAAGCCAGATGCCAGTGAATCATACATGTCATCCTAGCTGATCAGGAGGCAGAGATCTGAGGACCACAGTTTAAATCCAGCCCCGGCAGGAAAGTCCATGAGACACTTATCTCCAATAAACCACTAGAAAACTGGAAGTGGTACTATGGCTCAAGTGGTAGAGTTCTTTCCTTGAGCTGAAGGGCTGAGGGATAGCAACCAAGCCCAGAGTTCAAGCCCCATGAGCGACAAAAAAAAAGTGAGTGTTCCTCCTTCAAACCCAGGGCTGAGACCCCCTCGCATAATATTGGAATACTTGGTACGTCTCTGAGACTGTTTCACCTGGGTCTTATCAAAGGAGCTTGGCTTGAGAAAAAGAAGTGCACTCCCCAGCTAATTCCTTAGGACTGGGCTGCCAGAACATTTAATTTGCCTCATAAGCTAGTGGAGCCTTAGCAATTTGCTTGATGAGAGACTAGGATTAAAGGAATGAGCCAACATCAACCCTCACCTAGAAAATCACTGTCTTGCAGGTCTTTAAAGGAATATAGACAGAAGAAAGGACGCAACTTGAACTTGAATTTGGGGCCTGAGTGCTGTCCCATTTCTAGCACTTTACCAATTGAGCCCCAGGTTCAATTCTGGCCTTTGGCTGGTTAATTGAAGATAAGTGTCTTTAGAATTTTACAAAGTAGACTAGGTTCAAACTGTGATCTTCAGATCTCACCGTCCTGATTAGTAGGATTAGTGGCATGAGTCATTGTGCATTTATTTGGACAGATGCATATAAGCATCCTCACAAAATTTCCATGAAATTGTATAGATATATCTCCACTTTTTGTCTGTCATGTTTACATTACCAAGTGGGACTTAGCCAGTCCCATGTGTGTCCTGTTAGTTCAGAAAAAGAGAAGTATAGAGTTAACTTCCTTCTCTCCCTCCATTGGTACTGATCCTTCTAGTATAACTGCGAGGAAGATACACAAGTTAAAAAGTAACTGGACGTTGGCACAAAGAGAAGTTTTGTCCTTTAAAACTTGGTATCTTTGAGGTTTCTGAATCAAAGTCAACTTTCTTCTTTGCACACCAGTTGTGATTTTCACCAGGGGATTGAGGCTTGGCACTTCAGTGGATAGCAGATTACAATCTTACCTCCAATTAAACAGTAAAAGAAGAAAGCTGAGCTGTGTTTCAAATGGTAGTGTGCTAGCATCGCATACAAAAGCTAAGGGACAGTATCTAGGTCCTGAATTCAAGCCTCAGTACTGGCTCTCATACACAAAATACTCATGACAACTCCACAGTGTATGCATATGTTAGCAAGGGGTGTAGATGAATGGGATGATGACATCATTTACCTCATCTTTGGTCTGAAGAATGCTGTACAGCGTAGCTCAGTCTGTGAAAAGCCCTAGGTGAAATCTTTCCTCAAAATCAGAAGATTCATCCTCATTTCCCTCAGCACATTCACACACACAGAAAGGGCTATATTTTTCTAACTAATTTAGAAAAACATAACCATACACACATGCTTCAGAATTATGTGCCCTTGTTTAGGTTTCATAGGGAGCACAATATATCCAGGTTATGGGTCATTCTTATAATCTTAGCTGCTCAGGAGGGTGGGATCTGAGGAACACAGTTTGATGCCAACCAAAGCTAATAAATCCTCATGAATCTTATCTTCAATTAAGTAGCAAAAGGCCAGAGGTGGAGATGTGGTTTGAGTTACACAGTGACAGCATTGAGTAAAATAATCTAAGCGAGAGCTCTAGGACCTCAGTTCAAGCCTGAGTACTGGCCCACTAGCATTCCAAAAGCCAAAAACGCCCAAAACACCAAATCAAAAATATGTCAAAATATTTTGTAACTTTTGAAGCAAAATCCAATGAAGCTACATAGTCTCTGGTTTGTTGAAGATTTGGTGGGTAAACCCCAAATTCAACATGTGTTTAAGTGATGTAAAGAACAAGAAACCAAATAAAATTTCCCAGTAAAAAATTTTCCTTAGTATTCACAGGGACCCCTGACAAAGGGATTTTTTCATATGCTTTTAGAAAATCAGTGTTTTTTTTTTAATCAGTAAGGGAAATAGTATAAACCTTTACTATAAATTATAGGAGTCATTGGAAGCTCCAAGTGAAGTGAATTTACTACAAAGAACACAATATTACAAGTTTCTATGCCTCTGCTGAGACACTACAAACCTGTAATAGTGTGGCCTCTCAGAAAGAGAAGGGAGATGCTCAGCATCACTGGTCATAAAAGAAATGCAAATCAGTTCAGGGGATCCCATATGAGATTGTACTTGAATGTCCTAACTTGATTGAACTAGCTCCCTGAGGTAAGCCCCTCTGTGCCAGGGCTTACCTCATGATGGTTATTCATTTTCCATCCATCCCATGAGTCCTTCCCCACTACCCTTTGTTAAGATAGTGAAAGGAAAATGGATAAGGAGGCGTTGGGTTTCCCACCACCCAGCACAATCCCAGGCCTCTGATTCTCACCACCCCTTATCTGGCCAGACCTTGGCTATTAAAAAAAATGAATTCACTCTTTCTCTACTTTGTTGGCTGGGATGTGTCTTTTTTTGGGGGGGCTGGTGTGCAGAGAAAAGACCCCAGACCTGACACCTCTTAGAGGACATTTGTTATTGTGACAGAGCCAAGTGATTGCTGTGAATAAGGAGAAAGCCTCCATCAAACTGACCCGGAACAATGTTCAAAGGTAGGTAGGCTGTTCAAGTATTAAACCCACCCATGTCTGCTTCCCACTCACAACCATGGGGGTGCAGTGCAGGTGGCCCGGCACTGGCCTTAGGGGATTATAAATGGATGGTGGCAGTCAGGTGCCGGTGGATCCCACCAGTCATCCTGGATATTTGGGAGGCTGAGGTTTGATGGTCGTGACTCAAAGCCAGCCCAGGCAGGAGAGTCTGTGAGAGACTTATCTCCCATAAGCCAACTCCCCCCCTCCAGAAAAAAAGCCAGATGTGGTGGTGTGGCTTAAGTCATATAGCCTCAGTCTAAAAAGAAGCTCAGGGATGACACCAAGGCCCTGAATCCAAGCCCTAGGCCTCACAAAAAATAATAAATGAATATTGGGCACTTGTTATCTTACTACCAGAAAGGATGGATTCAGTCTTCTCTCTAGTACTTGTAGCCAAAGGTAAGGGGCTTCCCTCGATGTTCCTCTAAACCTCTCCTCTCCATTATCTCTCCAGGCTTCAGTTGCAGGATAGAATTCAGATCATCCCACTCGATGTGACCTCATGTACCCTCCCCTACCCATCTTCTTTGGTGTGGGGATCCTGGATGGACACACCACTAGGAGGATGAGGCACTGCAGAGACGGGGGTAGGTATCCCTGGAACTCATACTCTTTGTCTGTCTGTCTTTCTGTCTGTCTGTCTGTCTTTCTGTCTCTCTGTAGGGCTGTCTGTCTGTCTGTCTGTCTCTCTCTCTCTCACACACACACACACATACACACACACACACACACACACACACACACACTCATCTATGTCAACTCAAACTATCCTTTTCAAAGACTCTTTATCTCCTTAGATTAACTGACCTAGGAAAGGAAATTGACCCCCTGTAAATGACTATTTTAATTAGGGCTTGCTAATTGACATGAGATAAACAGAAACTGAAAAGAAGGGATCTGTACTCTTTATCTTGCCCATGTAATTGTAACCCCTCTGTATGACATTTTCACAATAAAAAAGAAAGCTCTGTTGCCCATTACCTTTGGCTCAGGCTCATGCTTGACATCCTGGCTACTCACTAGGGAGAGATCTGAGGATCAAAGATTAAAGCCAGCCATAAGCTGGAAAGCTGGTGAGACTCTTCTCTCCATGGAACCACCAAAAAGCCAGAAGTGGAGCTCTGGCTCAAGTGGTAGAGCAGCAGCCTTGAGCACCAAAACTCAGAGATAGAGCTCCCACATACTGAGTTCAAGCCCACAAAAAATGATGGCCCAATCTTGTTGCCCCCAGACTGTCTGGGTCTCTAGTGCCCACTCACAGAGGGTGATACAGCACCAGTCCCTGGGTAGTGTATCAGAGCCTTCAGAAATTGGTTGGTGTAAGCCAGTCCTTCTCCTTTGTGTGCTCTCAAACCACACCGGCCGGAAGGCACAATGAGACAAGACTGGCAGCCTGCAGAATGGAGAAGATCCTCCTCTGCCAGAGCAATTGAAGCGGACTTCTTAGAGGCAACACTTGAAAGGGGATCTTGCTGAACAAGGAGGATCTGACAGGGAGCACAAAGAGCAATGATGCTGTAGATAAAGGACAACATAGCTGAGTGTGTTCATTTCCAGCCAGGAATGCTGGTAACTCGGTACAGATGTTCAAAACTGTCCCAAGACAGACTCGAGGGATCACAGAAGAAGAGCTATCCAGGGTTGGGATTGTGTCTTAGCAGTAGTGGCTTGCCTAGCACACAGGAAACCCTGGGTTCGATTCCTAGGTTCCACATACACCGAAAAAGCCGGAAGTGGCACCTTGGCCCAGGTGGAAGAGTAATCACCTCAAGCAAGAGAAGCTTGGGGACAGTGCCCAGGCCCCGAGCTCAAGCCCCAGGAATGTCAACATAAAACAGCACTCCAAGGGACCTTGGTGACAGGTGGATGGCTATGCCCTGTAGTTCTTAGTAGATCCATCCATGCTTTGTGTCTCCTTCTATGACAGAAAGGATCTGGACACTCCTTCTGCCCTGGGCACCCCTGGACCCAGTTATCAGCAACCCTCCCAATATCTTCCACCGGGACATGGAGCTGGCCCCAGAAATCCTCACGTACCCATTGATTGGGGCAGGGGAATACAGGGCAGGCTCCAGAAGTCCTATTGGGACTGATCTGCTCCGGACGACCAGGCCATCCAGAGGAGGCAGATGAGAGCTTAGAGAGGGGTACAGATGTGGAGGGGGCCCTTTAATGTCCATGGCCCTACCCAGATTCTGAGCCTCCCTTTGCTGTCCCTGAGGGAAATAGAGGAGAGTCTAGGTGGTAGTGTCTAGAGAAGGACTAGGTGGAAATTATAAAGAATGAGAAACCATAAACCATGCACTGGTGGCTCACGCCTATCATCCTGGCTAATTGGGAGCCTGAGATCCAGAGGATCTTGTTTCCCAGCCGAGGCAGGAAAGGTCCCTGAGAGTCTCATCTCCAATCTTCAATCGGAAGTGGCGCTGTGGCTCAAATGTTAGAGCCCCGGCCTAGAGGAAAAATCATCATCAGGGACAGTACCCCAAGTCCTGAGTTCAAGCCTCTCAACCAAAAAAAAAAACAACAAAAAAAAACAGAAAGACATCCCTTACCTGCAAGAGATGGTGAATGAGTAGGGTGCAGTTGTTGGGACCAGGTGCTGGCCTCAGTGTACAGGCATTTCTAAGAACTCCCCAGGTTTTCCCAAGTGTGAAGTCACAGTAGGGTAGGGGTTGCTTTACCAAGAACTCAGAGGTCGTGGCCTGTCTTAGGCAGGAAGTGGGCGAATGGGAGCAGGGGTGGGAGGGTAGTGTCAATTATATTTTCTCCATCCATGGAATAATGGTTTTGGATGCTGGTGTCAAAGTCTAAAGTGAAGGGTTGCATGTGGTTGGTGGCATGACAAGTTGGGTTTCCCCTGGTTGTAGAAAAGTGGCTGAAGCCAGGTGCTACCAGTGGCTCACAAATGTCATCCTAGCTACTCAGGAGGCTGAGAGCTGAGGATCGCAGTTCAAAGCCAGCTTGGGCAGGAAAGTCTGTGAGACTTTATCTCCAATGAACCACCAGAAAACTGGAAGTGGTGCTGTGGCTCCGGTGGTAGAGTGTGCACCTTCAGCTGAAGAGCTGAGGAAATGCACACAGGCCCAAAGTTCAAACCCCATGACTGACAACCAAAAATAAGGTAGCTGAGTTTTATGTGTAGCGGTGTGTACAGTAGGAAATGCCATGCTGTGTTATGAGCCATTCCAGATGTGTGAGAGGCTCTGAGTTTTCTCTACATTTGGTCTGAGGATACTAGTAACATCTTCTTGGGGGTTGGGATGTTCAGGTTCTCAGTGACTAAGGAGGCCTTGGGATACCCCTGTGTGTATTTGTGTGTATTTTTCTCTTATCTTTCTCTGTCCCCTTCCTGGGCACCTGTCTTCCTCTTCTTGACCTTGGATGGTGTCCCTCCTCCACGGCAACCTTGCCTTTAGCCCCCTATCAGTGTCTACAACGAGTCCTAAATCGCCAGAGACCTGCATATTCCAGCTTTTCTTTGAGGCCCAAGTCCAGCTGTCCATATCTTTGTATGCCTCCAGGGGATTCTGGGTCATCAGGGCTGGCTGGCATAGGTTCTCCTCTTGCCTCTGGAGGGGTGGCACTCATTCATGAGATGTCCTATCCTTTTCCTCAGCTGGGCCTCGTGCTGCATGTCCCTCTCAGCAGGCGGGCAGTGGAGTGGGGGTAGGATGGTTGCCAGTGGCTCTGGCGAACTTGAGCTTGATAGCTGACTGAAGGCTGCCCAAACAAGGAGGATCTCGGGCTACATGGAGGTGAGGCCACGGTGGCTTGTAAGTATCCATTGTTGTCTAGGAAATATCAATGTACCTTATCGCAGGCAAGTCTATCTTCTGGCCCCAGATGGGCCCCTCAGGCCCTTCTAGACAATTCCAGATGCCCAGAATACAGAGGCACAGACTTTAGATTCCAGGGCCAGGGAAATGGGGGATGAGAGACTTGTATGCCCAGTACCTCAATGTTTGGGGCATTAGCCTTGACCTGGCTATTCCCCCCTGTGTAATTTCACTTCTTAACCCAGTGCTGGCCACACACCAGCCAATTGTGGCAGTTATGTGGAAGTGGCAGGAACTGAAGTGAGATCTAGGATGACCAAAATCTGAATTTATTGCCTGTAGGGGTTGGGATGGCAAAGGGTGTTTATTAAAACAAAAACATCTCAGAGCTGGAACTTAGGGCCTAGGCACTGTCCCTGAGCTAACACTCTACCACTTGAATCACAGTTCACTCTTTATCTGTTTTAGTAGTTTAGTGGAGAGAAGAGTCTCACAGACTTTCCTACCTGGACTGGCTTCAAGCTGCCCCCCTAAGAGCTCAGCCTTTTTAGTAGCTGGGATTGCTGGTATGAGCCATTGATTTGTCCTAAGGATATTGATGTGTGCATGTGCACAGGCCCGTGTGTGTATGTGTGTGTTCCGGGGTTTGAACTCAGAGCCTAGGTGGTATCCTTTAGCTTGTTTGCACAAGGTTGGTGCTGAACCACTTGAACTAGGGTAGCTCCGCTTGCCAGCATTTTGGTGATTCATTGAAGATTAGAGTCTGCCCAGGCTAGCTTTGAATCTTGTAGATCCTCAGTTGTCAGCCTTGAGTAGCTGGGATTACAGGCATGAGCCACTAGCACCCAGCTGCAAGGATAACTTTTCATCCTCTCTTCTGTTCCAACAGTTGTCTATTTGCCCTAGCATAGATCTCTGAAATCCATATCAGCTCCCAGCAGCCCCTGAGTTTGCAGAGAACATAAAGCCCAAACCTGATCCCATTTCTTTGTCCACAGGGGAGGGTATGTTTCTTCTGACACCTGAGGTAGGAAGTATAGCTGTACATGGGTGCTCGGCTGGGAGAGAGAGGTACTATGTTTTAGCAAAGAAGGAAAATGTGGCCAGATGCTAATAGGTCATTCTCTCATATTCCTAACTCCTCAGGAGGCTGAGTTCTGAGGATTGCCATTCAGAGGCATCCCAGCTAGAAAAGTCTGTGAGACATTCTTCTGCAAATAACCACCCTAAATCTGGAAGAAAAGCTGTGGCTCAAATGGTAGAGTGCTAGCCCTGAATGAAAAAATTCAGGGACATAGCCCAGGCCGTGAGTTCAAGCCCTAGTACCAAGAGGCATGCACACACACACACACACACACACACACACACACACACACACACACACACAAACACACACACACACACACACACACACACATCACACAGAGGAAGATGGTAATGATGAGCTGAGCTACAACTGTGGACAGTCCTAAGGCTTAGTCAGAGAAAACTCTGAAGGCAGATCAAGTGGTTTCTCCCTAAGTCCTTCTTGGGCTGAGGTTTCTGGGCCATGACAGTAAGTTCCATGGAACCTGCCCCTCCATCCGAGCAAGGGGCCACAGGACCAAGGGAAGGACACTAGGGATGCTCCTTTGTAGTTGGCCCATGATTACAGACCTACATCTGCCCCCTGAGCACTGGTGAGAAAAGCAGGGCTCCGAGCCCTGGGACTCCAGAGATAGCGACTGCTACAAGCAGCACCCAGCCAGCTGTGGATTCCTGAGCCTACAAGTCTTTCATGAACCCAACTCAACACTCACCCAAGGTGTGCCTGACAGATTCTCACTCTTGTGATACCCGTGTGAGTGGGTGTTAAATGGTGTGCCATTTTGCAGCTCCTGCCCCTCTTAGCCCAGAATCATGGTCTGAGACATCGATTTAATACTCAGATAGACACTGCATCCATGCTTTGATGACATTCTGATGACCCGACCAATGACCTCCGTGCCCCAAAGATCAACCCTTTTCTGGTACTGTGGCCTGCTCTGTAGGCAAAGGCCTCCAAAGAGGCTGCTCTCAAGACTTGTAGCACACCTAGACATTGGGAGACCCTCAGAGGCCCACTTGAAAATACCCTGCCTAGAGCCACAGAGTGAGGTCCAGGCAGGACAAGTGTTGGTCATGGGGCCTGAACTCTGTTCCTGGGCGCTGTGCCCCATATCTTCAGCTTACCACTTGAGCCACAGCATCACTTCTGGTTTTTGGAGGTTCCTTGGAGATCAGAGTCTCCTGGACTTTCGTGCCCGGGCTGGCTTTGAACTACGATCCTCACATCTCATCCTCCTGAGGAGTTAGGAAGAGAGCCACCAGCGCTCGGCTGATCTAGCCTTTCACCACAGTGGACTAGGAGCTCCTGAAAACTTTTCTTTATTTTTTAAGTGCCAATACGGGGGCTTGAACTCAGGGGTCTGGGCTCTGGTCTCTTAACTTTTTCCCTCAAGGCTGGCACTCTATCAATTGAACCACATCTCCATTTCTGGCTTTTGGTAGTTCATCATCAAGTAGAATCTCACTAACTTTCCTCGGCTGAGCTGGCTTGACCTACGATCTCTGATCTCAGTCTAATGAGTAGCTAGGATTTACAGAGGTTGAGCCACTGGTGGCTTTGGGCTAGAAGTTTTCTTAAGCAAGCTTTCTTCCCTGCGTTTGCCCTGACTCCTCCATGCCAAGGAGGCCTGAGGGTCCAGAGCTGTGAAAAATAGGCTTCCAGACACAGGAAATGACTGGGGTCCACGGTGAAAAGACAAGCTAATCCTCCCCTGCGCCCCATTCTGGGACCCCATCCTCTGCCCTACCTGTGACTCAAGTACAAACCTTGACCCAGCCTTGAATATTCTTCCAGACTTGTCTGAAGCCACAGAACCTTCATTCCACCCACACCATCTGCTCTACACCACACTTCAGGACCTTTGCCCATGCTGTACCTTCTGCCTGAGGCTCTCTATCCTGTTCCACATCTTAGAACTCCTGTGGAATTTAGGTACTGGTTATATCACCTCCTGGAGCAAGTCTTTCCTTCCCTTCTCCCTCTTTTTTAAAATATTGAGTTGCTAGAGATGGAATTTGTGAAGGCTGACTGGAAAATGCTCTATGTTGGGGTGTGTGTGTGTGTGTGTGTGTGTGTGTGCGCGCGCGCTCGTGCATGCGTATGCATGTGTGTTCCAGTCCTGGGTTTGAATTCATGGTCTAGATGGTTTCTTATCTCTGAGCTTTTGTGCTCAAGGCTAGCACTCTTCTACTTGAACCACAGCTCTACTTCTGGCTTTTTGGTTGTTTAATTAGAGAAGTGTCTCATATAGACTTTCCTGCTTGCAATTGGTATCCTCAGAACTCAGCCTCCTGAGTAGCTAAGATTACAAGGGTGAGCTACGAGCACCTGCCCTCTACCCTACCTCTTACCTATAACCTCGGCCCTCCTCTGAGTCCCAGAACAATATATCTCATCAGGCTGACTTTTTTTTTGCCAGTCTTGGGGCTTGCACTCTGGATCTGGGCATGTTCCTTAGCTTCTTTTGCTCAAGGCTAGCACTCTATCACTTAAGCCACAGTGCCACTTTTGGCTTTTTCTGTTTCTGTGGTAATGAGTAATCAAACTCAGGGCTTCATGCGTGGGTGCTACATAAGCACTCTACCACTAAGACACATTCACAGCCCAAAGTTCACTTCTAATGGGAATTATGAGGGCGGGGTTTATTGGCTTACCACTTTCAGGGTAGAAATCGCTGACTATTTCATATCTTTGCCAAGACTTTGGACCGGCCTGTGACTTGGCAATGAGGAATGATAAATGAATGATAACCACCAAGCCCCAGATGTCTAGGCTCACATCCTACAGAGGGATACAGAATATGGAGCCAGCACCTTTGATAACTCTTACAGCCTAGGAACTGTGGTCTCCCTGGAGGCAGTGACTCGCTACTAGGTATCCCGATGGGACATCTCAGCAAGAACATAAGGCTTCCATTCTTCAATGCCAGAGAAGAAGCTTTTTTCAAGCTGCCTGCTCAGACTTAGTACTCTTTGAGGGCATATCCCAGCTTGCCTAGGTTGGGGACTAGGCATGGGCAACCTGATAAATGTCCATCATACACCGATATATGGAGTTATTGCCTCCCTGTTTTTTTGGCAGGTCCAGGGTTGTACTATGAGCCTAGGCCATGTCCCTGAGCTCCTTTTGCTCAAGGGGAGCACTCTGTTCTTGAGGCACAGCCCCATTATTTTTCCTGTGATCTATTAGAAAGACGAGTTTCACTGACTTTCCCACCCCAGCTGAAATCAAATTGGCATTCTCTACATCTCGGCCTCCTGAGGAGCTAGGATTAGGTTTACAGGCAGAAGACACTGGCACCTTGCTTTCTTGTCTTCTTGTTGTACTTTTTTAAAATCGTAACAATGTGCAATCTTCACAGTGTCATTCCAATGGTTTGCATTCGAAGTAAACTACCCAGGCCTGGAGTTTGAATGCTAGGACTGCCACCCACAAATGGAGGGAGACCCTGTCAAACTCATTCCTGTTCATGTGAATGCTAATGGAATGTTATAATTGATACTTTATTATGTATTCAACCATAATACTTAAATAAAGGAAGAAATAATTTATCGATAATTGGTAGTAATATAGTATATATAATTTAATAATAAACACACATCGCTCTCTTGTTTATGCATATATATATATATATATATATATATATATATATATATATATATAACAATCTACATATCTATTAATACACTTGTCACTCCTGGTGCTCGCCTAGTATATATGAAACCCTGGGTTCATTTCCACACTATCACATGAACAGAAAAAGCCAGAAGAGGTGCTGTCACTCAAGCACCAAAAAACAATTAGAAAGTTCTCACTGCAACTATAGAAGGCCAGGATTTCAAATATCTCATGACAGAGCAAACCGAGGGTCTAAAGCTGATGGCTGCCATCTAACCTGACTTAGCCAGTGGTCAACTGCTGCAAACCAACTCCATTTAGCCAGACATTGCTGGATCCCCTTTAGCTGCTGGCGGATGAGATCTGACACTGGTGGGTTGAAAACTCAGCCCTGGTAGGAAGTCTGAGAGACTCTGAGCTGTGGCTCAAATTGGTAGAGCTCTAGCTTTGAGGAAAAGGTCTTAGGACAGTACCCCCAACCTATGAGTGCAATCCCTGAAGCTGACGACCCTACCCCCCATTAACCACACCTCTAAATGGTTAGATGTGAACTTGTGTGATTTGTGATGGGTTTCTGAAAGAATGATGATACTAATGAAAGCATCCGAATTCTAATGACAGCTTGTGAGATACAGCTATGTGATGAGTCCTTCCTGGGGTGCTGGTTGCTAAGTCCTTCACGGGTTGCTGTGTGCTGAGTCCTTTACAAGGTGCTATGTACTGAGCCCTTCACATGGTGTATTCTTTCATCTGGTCCTTGTTAGAGCTCCACAAGTAAGATGATTGTGCTGATGAGAAAGTTGAAGCTCAGATATATCCCCAAGGCAGGGCCAAATTTATGTATGTACTGAATTCTAGTGACTTGTCTCCTGCAGACAATTGTTTTGGTTTAGTTTTCTCCATCATGAACCTAGGTGCTGAGTTTCATCTTGGGCTCATGGCTAGCGCTCTACCACACGGAGCCAAGGAACCCCTTGGAGCAAAGTGTCTCGGCTTAGATGTCTTTAAGCTGAGGTCTGTCATCCTGTCTGCTCAGCAAGCTGAGGATCTGGGTTCCAAACTATCCCAGACACTATTGTCTCCTATTCACCACTTAGAAACTTGATGTGGAAGCTGGGCACCGGTGACTCATGCCTGTCATCCTAGCTACTCAGGAGCCTGAGAGCTGAGGATCACAATCCAAAGCAAGCCTGGGCAGGAGATTCCTTGAGCTGCTTATCTCCAATGAATCACCAGAAAGCCTGAAAGAGTGCTGGAGTTCAAGTGGTAGAGCGCCAGACTTGAGCTGAAAAGCTCAGAGACAGCACCCAGGCCCAGACTTCAACTCCTCTAACTTATAAGAAAAGAAAGAAAGAAACCGGAAGTGGAGTGCTGGGAACGTGTCTTAGGGGTAGATTGCTTTGCATGTATGAAAACCTGGGTTTGCATCCTCAGTACCACATCCCTAGAAAAAAATCCTGAAGTGGTTCTGTGGCACAAGTGGTAGAATGCTATCCTTGTACAGGAGAAACTCAGGTACAGTACTCAGGTCCTGAGTTCAAGCTCCACGACTGGTGTATGCACACACACACACACACACACACACACACACACACAGAGAGAGAGAGAGAGAGAGAGAGAGAGAGAGAGAGAGAGAGAGAACAGAAGTGAAGTTGTGACAAAAAATGGTAAAGCACTGGGCTTGTGCTCTGAGGTCACGGTCATCATCCTGGCCCTGTGTTCAACCCTGAAACCTAGCCACCCAGGGAGCCACTAGGAGAGGTTAAAGATTTCAAAATCTGATGAGCTTCACCAGCTGTAGATGATAGGAAGCATTGTGATTTTGCATGTGCTTAGATTTAACAAGCTTCCTGAAACCAAGGGAGGCACCATTGCCAAGTAGGAATCTTTTCATTAGGTTCAGCTCCTTAGTTGTCTGCCAGAAGGACTCTTGAATTAATTATAGCAGTTTGTTTCAACACTGGAATATAGTCTAACAAAGACAGGATGAGTGCAGGGAACTTGGCCTGCACGGGAGGTAGCACAAATGGAGGCTTCCTGTCAAAACAGAGCACTGCGGAGAGAGATAGCTTGAGGAACAAAGAGTCCTTCTTCTCCTGACTTTCAGAGCCTACCCACACTCATCTTCACTAATTGGTGCAGACGGAGTTGTTTGTTACACAGATGTACAGGAGTGATTCCTTTTGTATGCCTCTCCAGACAATGAGAGAAACTTCTTCCAGCAGTCCTGGGATGCAGAGAAACCCTCAGGCTACACTGGGATTAGTGAGGGGAGCCCTGGAACATGCAATGTCTTGAAAACCCTCTCTGTGCTATGAAATCATTGTATTGAAAACACATTTTCTAGTTTGGTGCCATTCATCATAGCTACTCTGGAGATTCATCCATAGGAATACATCCATCCATACACAAAGACTTAGAGCTACATGCTTTTGTGTGTGGGGGGACAGGTCCTGGAGTTGGACTATGAGCCTAGGCATTGTCCCTGAGCTCCTTTTGCTCAGGGGTAGTGCATTAGCCTTGAGTCACAGCCCCACTTCTGGTTTTTTCTCTGATCTCTTTGATATAACGTTGCCATGAACTTTCCTACACTGGCTGGATTCAAACTAAGGTTCTCTATATCTCAGCCTCCTTAGGAGCTGGGATTAAAGTCAGCAGCTACTGGCAGCTGCCTTTGTTTTCTTCATT